>NC_092226.1:19154501-19417001 GCF_036320965.1 Panulirus ornatus
TTCACTATGAGTCAAGGTAACCTAAGTGACAGATAATAGTGTAGCAATTTTTCTTTTTCGGATGCAAATTTATCTTCACTACAGTTGAAACTCTCTCTTGAGCAATACCTCGAACTCTAGAGGTGCTACTACTACCAATCTACTAATCCTCCCTACAATGGTAACTTTATATTGACATAATCCATGTCAATCCTTAGAGAAATCACTCATTCTTAGAAACTTTACAGCAATTGCCGTTCCGCCAGTGTTGATGGAACAGTTACTAACTTAACGCAAATGGCTCATCTAAGATATGAGAAAGGGCTCGGCATAAGAAGGAGTAAATTAACCTTAAATTTACACTACCCGATCACGATGTTTTCCACACTTCATTCAACAAACCCAAGAAACAGATCCTCTGCGAATCCCCGCCCTTCGAGGGCTTCACACCCACCACATGTGCAACGGTTGGCTGCTGTGCGAGAAGCCGCAGCCAGAGAGGAGAGACAGAGGGCCCAGAGGTGGTCAGAGCGACGTCGGGCTATACGTAGAGCCTAGAGACTAGAACGACGCAGGGCACGTGAGGCTGCAATTAGAGAGGAACAACAAGGTAGCGGCCAGTGCGTAGCAGCATACCTGCCTGTTCAGATCCCAGAGACGATCGCCTCCACTGCCCAGGCTCAAGACGTGGCTCCCACTCTTCAGGCCAATATCCAAGTGTTGCAAAAATGTCTGAGCCCGACCCATGCACCTGTGATACCCTCACCTGGCCAAAATCATACCCATACCAACATACGTCTTCCATCAGTCACATATACAACCGTGGACCTGCTTGGTCCCCTCGATGAGGACATTGTCACGTCCGGAGTGTTGCAAAAATGTCTGAGCCCCATCCATGCACCTGTGATACCCTCACCTGGCCGAGACCTCCTTGGTCCCCTCGATGAGGAGATTGTCACGTCCGGAGTGCTGCAAAAATGTCTGAGCCCCACCCATGCACCTGTGATACCCTCACCTGGCCAACATCATACCAATACCAACATCCGACTTCCATCAGGCACATATACAACCGTGGACCTGCTTGGTCCCCTCGATGAGGACATTGTCACGTCTGGAGTGTTGCAAAAGTGTCTGAGCCCCACTCAGGCACCTGTGATACCCTCACCTGGCCAGCATCATACCCATACCGACACCCGACTTCCATCAGGCACATATACAACGGTGGACCTGCTTGGTCCCCTTGATGAGGAGATTGTCACGTCCGGAGTGCTCCAAAAATGTCTGAGCCCCACCCAGGCACCTGTGATATCCTCATCTGGCCAAGACCTCCTTGGTCCCCTCGATGAGGAGATTGTCACGTCTGGAGTGCTGTAAAAATGTCTGAGCCCCACCCATGCACCTGTGATACCCTCACCTGGCCAACATCATACCCATACCGACACCCGACATCCATCAGGCACATATACAACGGTGGACCTGCTTGGTCCCCTTGATGAGGAGATTGTCACGTCCGGAGTGTTGCAAAAATGTCTGAGCCCCACCCAGGCTCCTGTGATACCCTCATCTGGCCAAGACCTGCTTGGTCCCCTCGATGAGGAGATTGTCACGTCCGGAGTGTTGCAAAAATGTCTGAGCCCCACCCAGGCACCTGTGACACCCTTACCTGGCCAAGGTCAAGGCATGATGCACTGAACATGCACCTCTTGAACTGTTGAGGTCCTACTTCTACTTGTCTACTAATCCGCCCCATATGGGGAACTTTTTATTAACGTAATCCATGTCAATCCTTAGAGAAATCACACTTATTATGTCTTAATATGTGTAACATTTCTCCAACATCTTTTCACCAATTCCACTCGTAAGTGTTCTCTGGTGGCCATATTTAACTGTAGCCATCCCCAGTATCACCAGCTATTTACAATATCATTTAACCATCTCAAACAAATTTCCAGCATTATCTAGCCATCTTCAGTTATTTTCGACAACATCTAACCATTTCCAACAATATCAAGCATCTTCTTACCATATCCATCTATTTCCATTACCCATAACTATTTCTATTTTCAACATTCTTTTCCTACTTCCAACTATTCCTACTCTAACTATCTCTATCCATTCACATCATCATACCATCTCAAAAGAGAAATCAACCATGGACAACTATCCATAAATATCCTTCAACTCATATTACCTATCCCAGAGGTCCAACAAACTCCTACTATCAGGAACACACTCTGACCTCCAACATCTTAGATGTTCACCAACTCACATTTGTCCTCCCTTCAGCCAAGGTAACAAGGCACCTCCTCCTCTTTGGATGATTTTTCTCTTCAATGCACGCACTCCTTCACTACACTTTTCTCTTCGTATGCCATCTTCACTATGAGTCAAGGTAACCTAAGTGACAGATAATAGTGTAGCAATTTTTCTTTTTCGGATGCAAATTTATCTTCACTACAGTTGAAACTCTCTCTTGAGCAATACCTCGAACTCTAGAGGTGCTACTACTACTAATCTACTAATCCTCCCTACAATGGTAACTTTTTATTGACATAATCCATGTCAATCCTTAGAGAAATCACTCATTCTTAGAAACTTTACAGCAATTGCCGTTCCGCCAGTGTTGATGAAACAGTTGCTAACTTAAAGCAAATGGCTCATCTAAGATATGGGAAAGGGCTCGGCATAAGAAGGAGTAAATTAACCTTAAATTTACACTACCCGATCACGATGTTTTCCACACTTCATTCAACAAACCCAAGAAACAGATCCTCTGCGAATCCCAGCCCTTCGAGGGCTTCACACCCACCACATGTGCAACGGTTGGCTGCTGTGCGAGAAGCCGCAGCCAGAGAGGAGAGACAGAGGGCCCAGAGGTGGTCAGAGCGACGTCGGGCTATACGTAGAGCCTAGAACGACGCAGGGCACGTGTGGCTGCAATTAGATAGGAACAACAAGGTAGCGGCCAGTGCGTAGCATCATACCCTGCCTGTTCAGATACCAGAGACGATCGCCTCCACTGCCCAGGCTCAAGACGTGGCTCCCACTCTTCAGGCCAATATCTAAGTGTTGCAAAAATGTCCAAGCCCCACTTAGGTACCTGTGATACCCTCACCTGGCCAAGATCATACGATATGTTCCACACTTCATTCAACATACCCAAGAAACAGATCCTCTGCGAATCCCCGCCCTTTCAGGGCTTCCCACCCACCACATGTGCAACGGTTGGTTGCTGTGCGAGAAGCCACAGCCAGAGAGGAGAGACAGATGGCCCAGAGGTGGTCAGAGCGACGTCGGGCTATACGTAAAGCCTAGAGACTAGAACGACGCAGGGCACATGAAGCTGCAATTAGAGAGGAACAACAAGGTAGCGGCCAGTGCGTAGCAGCATACCTGCCTGTTCAGATCCCAGAGACGATCGCCTCCACTGCCCAGGCTCAAGACGTGGCTCCCACTCTTCAGGCCAATATCTAAGTACCTGAAGAAAATTTGTTGTAACTCAGCTTAACCCAAACCAGTGCCTATACTGCTCTAAAAGAATACAGGTACCTTTAGGCGAGATACAGCGACTACCTTAAGATACCCTCACCTGGCCAAGATCAAACCCACGTAGACACCCCACTTCCATCAGGCACATAGACATACGTGGACCTGCTTGGTCCCCTCGATGAGGAGATTGCCACGTCCGGAGTGCTGCAAAAATGTCTGAGCCCCATTCAGGCACCTGTGATACCCTCACCTGGCCAAGACCTCTTTGGTCCCCTCGATGAGGAGATTGTCACGTCCGGAGTGTTGCAAAAATGTCTGAGCCCCACCCATGCACCTGTGATACCCTCACCTGGCCAAGACCTCCTTGGTCCCCTCGATGAGGAGATTGTCACGTCCGGAGTGCTGCAAAAATGTTTGCGCCCCACCCATGCACCTGTGATACCCTCACCTGGCCAACATCATACCCATACCAACATCCGACTTCCATCAGGCACATATACAACCGTGGGCCTGCTTGGCCCCCTCGATGAGGACATTGTCACGTCTGGAGTGTTGCAAAAATGTCTGAGTCCCACCCAGGCACCTGTGATACCATTACCTGGCCAAGACCTGCTTGGTCCCCTCGATGAGGAGATCGTCACATCCGGAGTGTTACAAAAATGTCTGAGCCCCACCCAGGCACCTGTGATACTCTTACCTGGCCAAGGTCAAGGCACATGAATGATGCACTGAACATTGGACTTTTTACCGAAAAGGTCTCCTACAACCGGACCCAGTACAATCACAATTGACCTGCTATGTCCCTCAGACATTGTGCTTGATATGGAAGTATTCCAAACATGCCATGTCATCGGCTCTGCTAACCTGTGAGTTCGAGGACAGCAGCAGTATCTATGAGTACCTTCAAGCCTTGGTTCAAGATTACTTTCACGTCTACCATGAAGGCTTGCTGAATGAAGACCAACAAGTAGCGTTCCGTTTTCGGGTCCATTTATGCCTATCTGAGCCTAAGCAACAACGATGATATGCAGTACACCCTACCTACGAATGAAAATTTTAAGGTTCAACATTCTTTCATTTTTTCTTTGTAATTTCATATATATTCTTAAGCAATCGTTTCAAATTTGTGTTACAATTCTCCTACATCCTTTCACCAATTCCACCAATAAGTATTTTCTGGTGGCCATATTTAACTGTAGCTATTCCCAACATCACCAGCTATTTACAATATCATTTAACCATCTCAAACTTACAACATTATCTAGCCATCTGATTTTCAAAAACATCTAACCATTTCCAACAATGTCAAGCATCTTTTTACCATATCCATCTAATTCCATTATCATTAACAATTTCTATTTTCAACATTTTTTTCCTAGTTCCAACAATTGCTACTATAACTACCTCTATCCATTCACATCATACCATCTCAAAGGAAAATCAACCATGAACAACTATCCATAAATATCCTTCACCTCAAATTACCCATCTCAGAGGTCCAACACACTCCAACTATCATGAACGCTCTTTGACCTCCACCATCTTACCTTAGATGTTCACCAACCCACTTTTGTCCTCCCTTCAGCCAAGGTAACAAGCCACCTCTCCCCTCTGTATGCGTAACGTGTTACAAGCTGTAAACCATGGTCTTATATTACGTTATACACTACTGACTGAGCAATATAATGAAACTAAGTATAAGAACAATTGCATTACGAAAGTAGCGCAGTTAGTTCACTTGGCGTATTCATGAATTATGATGTATGCAATATACAGTAACATTTACGATAATAAGCCTAAAGAGTTAATGCTAATAAACTTACCCATAAGATGACCACAGGCTGCCACACGTAAATCCATAACCTAAAAGAACTACCAGACAAACGGTGCGTAGGAAACACAACTCGTACAACTACCGGGGCCGGAGTGAGTGGGCAAAGCCGGCCAGACGGAGGGAGGGTAAGCTCAACAACACCGACGTTGCCAGATCATCGTCGATGATGTTGTACAGTTTACACACCAACGTCTCGGTAATAACAAACACATAAATCACAACTGCGTAAAGTACAAATTTATATAATCATAAGAAATTAAAGAGACAATGATATTTGATGTTACATAACGAAATATTAACTTAAAATCACTCGTCCCGAGATCAAACGACCGTGCACGGGTATATATTGTCACACGAATGGGAAGGGGGAGGGGTTGAAACCGCTGCCTCCCATTATAGTATCCATGCTAACTTTTTCCTGGCTGTAGAATATTTCTCGGTGCAAAACTTGTATCATGAATGTTTACAAGACAACCTCAGTTCTTTTAGAAGAGTAGACGGTCAGAATTCAGACAAGCCAGGTCTTACAGAGTCTCTGTCACAGTTAACCAACAAATGGAAATTAGAATATTGGCAGCTCCAAAGCCTTTCAATCTAACAACACCTCTGAACCAATAAACCTGACACCTGTTGTCACAAACTTTCCCATTTACGTACAACTTTCTTACCATCAAGGTCCACTCGGAAATTTCCGAGGAGGAATGTTTTACGTGTAAGTCCTTATAATATCTACATCCAGAGAGTGTCGTGAAGACACATAGAAATATACAAATATCTTGAAAGAACAAGCACTCTGACTTATATGAGTATGACTGGCATTGATGATATATATATATATATATATATATATATATATATATATATATATATATATATATATATATATATGTTTATATGTTTACCAAATGACGTCCTAGCTTCGTCTCTTCGATGTATATCAACTGACTTATTATTTCACGAAAGTGCACTTGGGAACTTATCATGTTTCATTTTCCCCGTTGATTCATAGGAATATATATATATATATATATATATATATATATATATATATATATATATATATATATATATATATATTTATATATACATATATATTTTTTTTTCTGTTATTATTTTGCTTTGTCGCTGTCTCCCGCGTTTGCGAGGTAGCGCAAGGAAACAGACGAAAGAAATGTCCCAACCCACCCCCATACACATGTATGTACATACACGTCCACACACGCAAATATACATACCTATACATCTCAATGTACACATATATATACACACACAGACACATACATATATACCCATGCACACAATTCACACTGTCTGCCTTTATTCATTCCCATCGCCACCTCGCCACACATGGCACTATGCATGCATTCCGCCAATCCACAGGCACCTCACCATGAGTCATACATACATTAAATATTCTTACCTACCAGTCAACAATACAGTCACCACCTTTTTTAATAAATTCCACTGCAATACCATCCAAACCAGCTACCTTGCCGGCTTTCATTCCGCAAAGCTTTTACTACCACTTCTCTGTTTACCAAATCATTCTCCCTAACCCTCTCACTTCGCACACCACCTCGACCAAAACACGCTATATCTGCCACTCTATCATCAAACACATTCAACAAACCTTCAAAATACTCACTCCATCTCCTTCTCACATCACCACTACTTGTTATTACCTCCTTATTAGCCCCTTTCGCCGATGTTCCCATTTGTTCTCTTGTCTTACGTACTTTATTTACCTCCTTCCAAAACATCTTTTTATTCTCCCTAAAATCTAATGATACTCTCTCAACCCAACTCTCATATGCCCTCTTTTTCACCTCTTGCACAGAGATATAAGTTTGTTGAGTATTCCTGGGAGGGTATATTGATTGAGAGGGTGAAAGCATGTACAGAGCATCAGATTGGGGAAGAGCAGTGTGGTTTCAGAAGTGGTAGAGGATGTGTGGATCAGGTGTTTGCTTTGAAGAATGGATGAGAAATAGAAAAGCAAATGGATTTGTATATAGCATTTATGGATCTGGAGAAGGCATATGATAGAATTGATAGAGGTGCTCTGTGGAAGGTATTAAAAATATATGGTGTGGGAGGCAAATTGTTAGAAGCAGTGAAAAGTTTTTACCGAGGATGCAAGGCGTTTGTACGAATAGGAAGAGAGGAAAGTGAGTGGTTCTCAGTGAATGTCGGTTTGCGGCTGGGGTGCGTGATGTCTCCAAGGTTGTTTAATTTGTTTTTGGATGGGGTTGTTAGGGAGGTGAATGCAAGAGTTTTGGAGAGAGGGGCAAACATGCAGTCTGTTGTGGGTGAGAGCGCTTGGGAAATGAGTCAGTTGTTGTTCGCTGATGATACAGCGCTGGTGGCTGATTCGGGTGAGAAACTGCAGACGCTGGTGACTGAGTTTGGTAAAGTGTGTGAAAGAAGAAAGCTGAGAGTAAATGTGAATAAGAGCAAGGTTATTAGGTACAGTAGGGTTGAGGGACAAGTCAATTGGGAGGTAAGTTTGAATGGAGAAAAACTGGAGGAAGTGAAGTGTTTTAGATATCTAGGAGTGGATCTGGCAGCGGATGGAACCATGGAAGCAGAAGTGAGTCACAGTGTGGGGGGAAGGGGGCGAAAGTTCTGGGAGCGTTGCAAAATGTGCGGAAGGCGAGAACATTATCTCGGAAAGCAAAAATGGGTATGTTTGAAGGAATAGTTGTTCCAACGATGTTATATGGTTGCGAGGCGTGGGCTATAGATAGAGTTGTGCGGAGGAGGATGGATGTGTTGGAAATGAGATGTTTGAGGACAATATGTGGTGTGAGGTGGTTTGATCGAGTAAGTAATGAAAGGGAAAGAGAGATGTGTGGTAATAAAAATAGTGTGGTTAAGAGAGCAGAAGAGGTTGTTTTGAAATGGTTTGGTCACATGGAGAGAATGAGTGAGGAAATATTGACAAAGAGGATATATGTGTCAGAGGTGGAGGGAACTTGGAGAAGTAGACCAAATTGGAGATGGAAGGATGGAGTGAAAAATCGATCGGGGCCTGAACATGCAGAAGGGTGAAAGGCGTGCAAGGAATAGAGTGAATTGGAACGATGTGGTATACCGGGATCGACGTGCTGTCAATGGATTGAACCAGGACATGTGAAGCGTCTGGGGTAAACCATGGAAAGTTTTGTGGAGCCTGGATGTGGAAAGGGAGCTGTGGTTTCGGTGCATTATACATGACAGCTAGAGACTGAGTGTGAACGAATGTGGCCTTTATCTTTTCCTAGCGCTACCTCTCGCACATGCAGGGGGAGGGGGTTGTCATTTCATGTGTGGCGGGGTGGCGACAGGAATGAATTAAGGCAGCAAGTATGAATCATGTACATGTGTATATATGTATATGTCTGTGTATGTATATGTATGTATACGTTGAGATGTATAGGTATGTATATGTGCGTGTGTAGACGTGTATTTATATGCATGTGTATGTGGGTGGGTTGGGCCATTCTTTCGTATGTTTCCTTGCGCTACCTCGCTAACGCGGGAGACCGACAAAGTATAATAAAAATAAAATGAATAAATATAAATATATATATATATATATATATATATATATATATATATATATATATATATATATCATCCCTAACTAATGATATTATAGTCTGAGTTCTCATTAAGCCAGCAGCGAGAATATATTGATGGTCGTTTTTTCAGCACAGTCAGATATTTTCCTGGCACTCACGATGAATATCTGACGCGTCACGGCGGGTCAGTTAATTCATTTCGCAAAGTCATTTATTTCACTTGACACCGCACTGCCCTTTTCACACTGCTCACTGCTACACGATAGTTTCTAACGTGACCCACTCTCTCGACCCTCCTTCGTCATAACCTAAATCAGCGGAATGATCGCAAATGTTGATGTTTGAAGAAATTACATGATGCAGACGCCACAGCACTGGCGCACTCATGAGTGTGTCATGTCACTATAGCCAAGGCCGAACTCTAACTAGTCATGAAGGTTTATTACACAATGAGGTGACTTTCGTTATAATCATTTAAGACAAGAGAAAACACTGAATATGTGTGTATATCTAGTAAACATTTATCATTATCATAAAACATGTAACCATCACGTTGTTTACGAAACATCATGATATAATAATGTGTTTACACACATCATCCAACACTGTCGTATTCTGAATTTCCTCTCTGGATGTAAACATCGTCTTATTATGAAAAAGTTACGACCCTTGACTGAACTTTAGTCTCTCTCTCTCCTCCTCACCAGGCAAGTACCACTTCAACAACTTCCAGCTTGACCTTTTCTTCCTCTGACGGGTTGGGGTCAGGTCGAGGGTTGAACATCGAGGTCACTCGGCCTCTTTTTGTGTGGCCATTTCGGGCCTGTTTACCCAACGTACCTGTTTTATAGACCGCATCATCACCACTACCACCACCACACAAGTACCATCACCAGAGATAAAGGTATCAGTTGTGCCTTCAGTGATGAAAATATCAGGAGTGTAGAGAGGGTGTACAAGTGTTTCCAGTGATAAAGGTACCAGGTGTGTAAAGAGGGTATACCAGTAATAAAGATACCAGGTGTGTTTCCAGTGATAAAGATATCAGGTGTGTTTCCAGTGATAAGATATCAGCAGTAAATCATACGTTTATTGTTATTTACAGATACTATGTACACACATTATCCAATATTTACATACAGCTAAGATCATCATGCCATTCAAGAAGATAAATATAAATTAAGATATTGTTCCATTATCTGGCCAAATATGTGTCCCTCTGGTTGTCATGTTGATTTCCTTGACAGTACCAACTAAGGAGCCTTGAGTTCCTCGCTTCACTCTCTATGTTTGTTCTGCTGGCGCAACATATTTGACCGACAGCTACTTCGAACAAAACAATTCAGAGTTAAAAATGCCTTTGGAAGTTTAGTTTACCAATTGAGAAGGGAATGTTATGATAATATTTATCATGTACACTACAATCATATCGTTTACAACATAGGTAATGTTCAACATGATACAACTTAGACTTCCCGCCCGACACACTCACACTCCTCGCCAGCGTAAGGTGTTACTACCATGCAAAGTCTTTACTCACTCCCACTGCAGTCAACTGGTTCATGTCCCCGTCAGGTTGAGGAGCTGAAAAACTGCCTGACGTTCCTATTTTGTCTGGTACCGCGGCTCAAAAGGTGCATATCATCAGTTCTTTGTCATTTTTCTATTCTGTGGGTCACTCAGTAGGTGGAGGTCCCTTCTTGTGTTATGATCAAGAATCCTCAGCGAGTGTGACGATCGCGGGCGTGGGCCGCCTCGTGATGCCGCTGTTGTGGGCCGCTGAACTGGAAATCAAGAGGCTCGCCACAGCCACTGGTTGTCCGTGTCTGTTCCACCTGCACCTGTTGGCTTACTATGGGCTGTGGAGGTGATCCCGGGGTCTCGTCCTGTATGGTACAGCGTCTGCGCTGTGTCGTAGTCGCCGTTGATGATGTCTTGGATGCTGGTGGGGAGAGGGGCCGACCCGGGCGTCTGCTGTTGCTTTCGCAGATCGTTGACGACGCCGCCCTGATCTCTTCCACTACGCTGGCGGTGTTGTACATGAGCTAAGGTCACCTGAAGTGACGGTTGCCTCCCTATCTGGGAGAGCCGCTGGCTGTGCTGCAGGAGGAGAGGCAAGGGTATGCCGGGCAGGAATGGGACAACGAGTTGTTTAGTTTGTCCACTGGTGGACTGAGGGTGTCTGGCTGACTGCGGTCTGTCTGATGCCTTCAGCAGCGCTGCCTGTTGGACCTTAAGGAAACTGTTGTTGACGTTGTCGTGATGAATGTTATTCCCGGGATTGTGCTGTTGGCTCTGACTTACCGCTGGCTTCGTCACTCCCCCTGCATTACCGTGCTGTAACGACCCCTGGTCTCCGAGAGTGACGGAAACCAATTTTGACGGGCGGAACCCACTAATGACAGCTGAGGAATGCCCTTCCTGAGCAACATTGTTGGGTCTCGTAGTCTGGTACACATCAGGAGGACTGGGCTGGAACTTGATGTCGCGGGTATCCGATGGACGGGAGTCAGTCCTTATAACTTTGGAGAGAAAATCGTCACCGTTGTTAATGATTGGAAAGTCGTTGCTCTGCCGCAGGGATGTGTTGGCGGGTTCACGCTTTTCCTGAGGTCTGCCCGTCACCAGGTTGTTGTCGAACCCAGGGTCGCGTCCGTGGCTCTGGTGCAACGTGATGGGCACCGTCGGGGTTGGGGAGGGCAGTGGGGGCTCTGGGACGCTCTGAGGCACCAGCCAAGGCGTCACCACCTGACCCGACACACCGCTATTGTCAGAGTTGCTGCCTCCCGGGGAGGAAGGACTCTGACTTTTGCCATACTTAACATTGAGGACTGTCTGAACCACGGCGTCTCGGAAGGCCGAGTTGCCAGGCACTCTGACGTTGCCGAGGCGACCTGTGCGCTCGTCGCTGCCGAAGTGATCGATGATGAGGACATCGCCGTCGTCCACCATGGAAAACTCCTTGGCGGCCGCCTGGAACTTACCCTGGAGGGAGTGGAATCCATCCGGCGCGGGGTTGCCCGGCAGGAACCAGGGAGGGAACTTGTACAGCCACGAGTTAGGCGGCGAGTTGGCTGAAGAAGGCGACTGACGCGACACTGTGGAGGAGGAGGAGGAAAGACGTACATTATACAGCAGTAGGTGGCTGGTGTGTCTAGCATGAACAGAAGTGAAAACATGAATGTTTGTGAAGACAAGTTTGCGGTTTATATCTATGAATATCTATGGCAGCGTTGAATACTTGAGTTTCATTTCTTTTTACAATGTATCTGATGCTCTTGTCCCACAGAGTCAGCATTGGAGTATGATTCCTGTCCGTGACAGTCACCTGTCTACACGGAACCACTCCCTTACTCTGGTCATCAGCGTCCCGTGACACAGATGCAATGACAATGTCCCGTGACACAGCTGCGACATCAATGTCCCGTGACACAGCTGCGACATCAATGTCCCATGACACAGGTGTGTTATCAATGCTCCGTGATATCGATGTGTTATCAATGTCCCGTGGCACAGATGCGATATTAGTATCCCGTGACACAGATGTGTCATTATTGTCCCATGACATTGATGCTTCATTAACGTCCCGTGACACAGATGTGTTATCAGCTGAAGTAGCTGCAACTGCACTTGTCAGACGAAATTCTCATTTCATCAGGTTTTTGTACTTTATGATCCAACACATGACAACCATTTACACACTGTCGTCCCATTTTCTGATATCGTTCCTCCATTTCTAAACCAACCATCACAAAAAGTCCCCTGACTGTCCTGGTCATATCCTGTCAGGCTAATTATTTATCCTAATCTGATCTTTATCACTCAGTAATCAAGCACAGACGTCTCCAACACTTTAAAAAGAAAAGTAATAGATTGTGTTTACATGCTTATGAGTAGGTCTTTTCTGTTTCCTCTTTTCTGTTTCGTGGGTACGCAGCTATTTTTTTTTTGGTGGGGGGATTGATATGTTGTACAGCGCGTCTGTTGTCACTGGAAACAAACTAAGAGGAAGGGAGAGGAGGGACAGTGGGTTACAAGACGTGGGAGGAGAGACCAATTAGGTAACTTGACAATTTATCGCAGTTCGTGTTACCATCCGTTAGGTGGCAGCACCAGCCGGTGTTTCACTACGAAAGTACGTTACTCTCTCTCTCTCTCTCTCTCTCTCTCTTTGCATCCCATGTGGTTCGATCAGCTCGCTCACTTACTGTTTTGTAAGTGTTAAACGTGATCGTGGTTGAACTGGTGAACTAATGATAAGCTGTGTCATTATATCTCTTAACTCGCTTACTTGAATGTAGTGATATTGTCCCTGTGGGTTGGTCAGGCTTTTGTGTGGTTATTGGGCCCATATTCTTTTTATTATTGGACACAAATCTTTTTAAATTTACAAGAATGTGATAAGACTGTAGGAAATTATCGCAAAAAAAAGTTATCTATCATTGAACTGAATAGTTTATCTAAAGACTTGATTAAGATCGGAATAATTTTTTTCCTGAAAAAAGATAGTTTGATAGAAGGATTAAGTCTTAGTCCACATTTTCAAAAAAAATATATGTAGGTCTAAAAATCACAAACTGAAAATTAAAGTGTCATGTCTTCAGTGACAAGTGGAGTAATGATTTGCATTTTCCTTTGTGATAAATAAAACTGGTGTGGTTGTAACAATCAGTAAATAGAAAAATGAATTCATATCTGACATTCCCGAGCAGTCTTACTGTATCATCCACCAACAGGATGTTTTTGCAGTGAGATTTTCTGATGGGGAAAGTGTGATGAATGTTGTATGTTGTGTGATTTTTTTCTTATCAGTTATCATTCCTCGACTCACCATCATCAGTGGCAACATTTCCCGAGAGAGAGAGAGAGAGAGAGAGAGAGAGAGAGAGAGAGAGAGAGAGAGAGAGAGAGAGAGAGAGAGAGAGAGACCCTCTCTCACGAACCTGATATCTTTATCACCGACCCTCACTGAATCCGAGATTTGGCTTGCTCAAGTGATGTCACAGAATAGTGAACCATTTGAATCTAATGTTACGGGGTAGAGGGACGTTGGTGTCTGACGTGTATGGTGAGGAGAAAGCCTCTGAGGGAATAATAAACATTTTTGTGGAGTAGGTCTGATGCCTTGTTACATCAGACTCTCCTTCTATAAAGTCCTTATAGCCGACTAAGGCATCGATTCATAGTTCCGTATAGAAAGATGCAGTGGAGCATTCAGTCTTCTGTAGGGGGATTTCATGAAAAGATTCAGAGATTATCGTAAGCTTTTGAATGGTGAATAAAAACGTTTCAGACACCAATTGAACTGTCATCAGAAAACTAAAGTGAAATGTATCACACAGAGCTCCGCTGATCTGTTATAATTTGAGTTATTTATGTGAGATGTGTACTGGATGAGTTTCTTACATTTATGGGTAGTATTTCGCATATTCAGTTTCACTGTATTATCGATCACGTTAATAACTAAGTTTATTCGCCCTACTGTATCAGGGTGCAGCTCTCATCACACATTTGTTCGTACATGTTGTCTCTCTGGACCCATCACTACAGCAGGTGTGGCTTAGTGAGGTCAGGCACCAGTAATAGATATATATGTTTACACTGAGGAGATATATAACGGATCCCATCTTAACATATATAGATTGTACTGCCTACATTCTTACCCACAGTTATAACAGCGAAATATAATCCCATGTCGTCTGTCACTACTGATAGGAAAGGAAAACGTACGGACACGGATTTCCGTCGAGCACTACGGGAGTCCTACAGGTTATAAAGCCTACATAATGATGGAATCACCTGGACACTTTGCCAACGGAGGAACTACAAAGACACTCGCCCCTGACGCTACAACTCCACATTATGGGACCCGGCCAGTCACGGCTTCATTGTAATAAGACATTAGTGGTGGCAAAACTTAGGGGTATATTAGAAGGTAAATTTCCTACTCGTAAAGATCAAGTGTCGAGTGTGCCTGATGAATGTGGTTTGGTGGTCTCAGTTATACCACACAATTAACCATAAGTCTGGACCATAGAGTTCCAGGTCGAGGATCTATATGGCTTCCTTCAGTCAAGTCTGCCTGCTCACTTGTTGACCCCACACACCCTCTAGCGTTACCCAAGGTTCTTCTCGGCGTAGTTCGCCGCCACACGTACCGCTGGTATCCGCTGCTGCAACGAGATCGCGAGGTGAGGCTGGGTGGTTGGCGGCGTCCTTGTCGTCGGCAGCGGCCAGGAGATCCCTCCGTGACCTGCGGCCGTGGGAACTGGCGACGACGGAGAGGACACAGAGCAGCAGCGCCGGCCTCATAGTGGTCGTCTGCAAATTGAGAGATACGGAGATTAATCTCTTTCAAAACCGTTCATGACATTAAGTAATCTGGTCTAGAACGAAGAGTGAGGAAAAGTGTCAGTGCTGAACATTAGGTGTGGGAGTGAGGTGGGGGTCCTCCCTGCCTCACCACAACTAGCAGGCTATACAGAGGCGGCGCACAGCACCTGAACACATACTATTGTACGACGTGTCTCACTGTGTTCCAACGTGTCCTGCTGTGTCGTGACGTGTCCTAGTGTGCTGAGACGTGTCCTGCTGTGTCGTGATGTGTCCTAGTGTGCTGAGACGTGTCCTGCTGTGTCGTGATGTGTCCTAGTGTGCTGAGACGTGTCCTGCTGTGTCGTGACGTGTCCTAGTATGCTTAGACGTGTCCTGCTGTGTCGTGATGTGTCCTAGTGTGCTGAGACGTGTCCTGCTGTGTCGTGATGTGTCCTAGTGTGCTGAAACGTGTCCTGCTGTGTCATGACGTGTCATAGTGTGCTGAAATGTGTCCTTCTGTGCTGAGACGTATCCTGCTGTGTTGTGACGTGTACTGCTGTATTGTGACGTTCCTTGCTGTGTTATGAAGTATTTTGCTGTGTTGCAGCGAGTCTTGCTGTGTTGTAACGTGTCCTGCTGTGACCGTTGTGACGTTCCCTGCTGTTTTGTGACGTGTCCTGCTGTACTGCTACTTGCTCCACTGTGTCTGAAGGTGTGTCCATCATATCTGAAGGTGTTGCTGCCGTGCTCAGCACCAGACACGCCACACGACCCAGAACCAGAAGCCTCTTATCGTAATGGTACTTTCATACGTGCCGTTCACTGAGGAGTGTGTCGCTAGATATGTCGTGAGGCACTCCACACTGTGACGCTCATACATCGCTTCCATATATACTGCAGCTGCCTATCCGGATGGCCCTTATTCCCCTAAATATCTTCAACTGAACTTTGCATGAGCACCTTACTGGTGTTAAGGTTTGTGCTATGTTATAAATAGGCGAGTTATAGATAGAAAGTCTGTCAGCTGGGTGTTTTGAAGAAGCCTCTCAGCTGGGTGTTTTGAAGAAGTCTCTCAGCTGGATGTTCTGAGGAAGCCTCTCAGCTGGGTGTTCTGAGGAAGCCTCTCAGCTGGGTGTTCTGAGGAAGCCTCTCAGCTGGGTGTTCTGAGGAAGCCTCTCAGCTGGGTGTTCTGAGGAAGCCTCTCAGCTGGGTGTTCTGAGGAAGCCTCTCAGCTGGGTGTTCTCTGGATGACAATATGTGTCCTTTCTACTCCAGCCACGTCTTCCTCCGCCCCTTCATGTAACTTTGACTAGAGGATCAGCCGACATCAGCCTCTCTCGCAGCATCGGTCTGCAGCAGTAACAGCAGCGTCAGCAGCAGATGTTCAGCACGACCTGCCCCGCTCACTTCAGCCGCACTCACAGCACCGGTCTGCTGCTGCAGCAGCAGCAGGAAGCCACACACAAGATCACAGTCTGGACCATTACGTCAGGGAGAAAGCTTCAAACATCACAATTATCTGTTACAAGAAGCGTGGTATGTCATCTCCGTCCTTCTCTATCTCCCTTCCATTGGTTCTCTATGAATCTCTGCCTCACTCTGTCTGTCTGTCTGTCTGTCTGCCTCTCTCTCTTTCTCTCTATCTTTCTTTGTCTGTCTCGGTGAGAGAACACACACACAAAAAAGAAGCAGACTTCGAGTAACATGAGATTGTTCGAGCTGACAGGGTAACGTTAGACAGTGGAGCGCCAACATATGTACAGAGCAAATGAAAAGAAAGGCAAGTTATATAGAGACACGTCTTGAAAACGTGAACTTGTTACAACAGATGTTCCAGCCTTTCAGATAATCAACATAGTGACGTAACAAACTACTGCTTTACATGTCTAGGATGACTCTTCCTCCACGTTAGCTAGAGTGGAATAAGAAACCTTCCAGTAAGGATTTAATAGTCTAATGGCTAACCCTATAAGTAGGTCAGAGATAT
Source organism: Panulirus ornatus (assembly GCF_036320965.1). Taxonomy (NCBI): domain Eukaryota; kingdom Metazoa; phylum Arthropoda; class Malacostraca; order Decapoda; family Palinuridae; genus Panulirus; species Panulirus ornatus. The sequence continues at coordinate 19,171,669 of NC_092226.1, forward strand.
GGCAAATGCACAAACTCACTTACTAACTCGCTAATTCATATCTTACAATACACACTCAGGACTCCTTTTATTGGGCTCCTGCAGATTCAAGGCTGCGCTCCCAACCGGAGCAGGGAATAGGCGATTCCTCTGGAGTGAGTTGTTGGAGGAATCTGTGTACTGCTTGTCGACCACTGAAGATGATACGACCTCGCAGTAAACCATATGAAGACGGAGGGTGATAACACCAACTCACTATAGTGATTATATGTATATATGTATATGTGTGTGTGTGTGTGTGTGTGTGTGTGTGACAAAAATTGACAAGGTTCAAAGGTCTTGCTATCATATGTGCTCGAGAGTCGTTTCCATACTTTCTTGCTCAGTTTATATTTGCAGGTCAGGTGGGACGCAACACGCCGCTTCGTCCTACATGTATGAAATCATCGTTGTCATGTACAAGACTGGCCGCTTCAGTATTCGCTTCGCTCATATCCCCCGCAGCGATCTCCCTCTCCCTATTATGGACAGGTCTATCTATCGTGTGAAGAACGAGCGACGCTTTGTTTAGTTTCCTCCATTACGTTTGACCTGGATGTGGCCGCCAGTAGTGGTGGTCCGGGCCATCAGTCAGGAAAAACAAGAGGCAATTCCTGGTGCCACTGTGTTGGCCGGTGCTGTACGCTACAGAGGAGAATATCTGGATATCCCTTCTGCAGCTGGTGCACGTGTAGCGAGGATTGCTACAGTATTGTTCTCGGGGAAGGAGATGAAAGGGAAAGGAGATAGAACAGAGATGCTACACGATGTGTTTGTTTTTGTATTCTGAGAGAGAGAGAGAGAGAGAGAGAGAGAGAGAGAGAGAGAGAGAGAGAGAGAGAGAGGTGAAGAAAGGTGTTGTTTTTGAGTCGTGCAAACGCGATAGCCGCTCCAGATAAGACCGGAGACGTGAGAGAGACGTCGGAGGCCGTCCTAAGAAAAAATGCTATAGCCATGTGATGCTCCGGAGTGGTTGGGTAGATGACTTAGGGTGTGGCGGTGGTGGTAATGGGAGGTGGACCCGCGAGTGGGTGTTGTGTGTGTGATAGGGATTCCAATAGGTTGGTTGGTGGTGGAGAGTGGGTGGAGTGGAGGGGGCGTAGCGGGAGAGGTGTTACCTTATTGTCACTAGCCAGGCTGGGCCTCCGGCAGGAATATAAAGTAAAAGTTTGCTTTGCAGATTTTAGCAGAGGTATGAAGAATTACCATACCGGCGAGAGATGAGGACACAGCGTAGGGTTCACAAAGAAGAAATGTGTATGGGAAGGAATGGAATTTGAGAGTAGTTTGTGCACGTAAGTATACCTGGCTCAACTGACATATAGCTAGAGAGTGGAGGAATGCCACACCCTGTAAGTAGGGACTCCACGCCACACTTGATAACTTCACACGGACCACCTCTGGTGAGACACGGACCCATTCCTCTGTGTGTGTGTGTGTGTGTGAGGATGGGTGTGTGTGGGTGGGTGTGTGAGGCTCACGTACTCAAGCGCTCAGACACTTGTATACGTCACCCGTAATGTCTATACTCTTTCTGTGACGTAGCCCACCTCTCACTATTACACACACTCACACAGTCTCCCTGAAGAGTTGTGCGGGTCCGGATAGGCTAATATCTTTCCTCCTTACTTACGGTAACACAAGACATCCCACAAGACACTGTAGGTCAAGTGTAGTCACACACACCTCCACTCCGATACCCAACATGAGACTGTCAGTAGAGCTAACGTTTCTCTTGTTGTGATCCTGAGCAGCTACATAGACAAGAAACTAATTGCATTTCTCATGCTGTTCTTAGTAACGCTGAATCATACCCAACTAGTGAGGCATCCTTCCGCTAGAGGCGGTGATGGTGATTGAGATCTTAGCAGCACCGTCGCATCCCGCTCCTCCTCCCAGGGATGACCACGATTCCCTCGCCGGTGGCCCACCAGCTTCTCCCCCCCCCCCCCAATGAACGATGAGAGAGAGAGAGAGAGAGAGAGAGAGAGAGAGAGAGAGAGAGAGAGAGAGAGAGAGAGAGAGAGGGAAAGTATAAAATATCATTGTTTTCTCGTCCTGGTCAGGCGAGGTGATCGTCTCCGGCGAGTGAGCCAACATCCGCCATCATCTTTTGCTCATGAATCACCCAAAATAGCTAGCACCTCTCTCGCTCTCTTCCTCCTCCCACTACCCCGCTCGTCTCCCTCCTCCTCCTCCTCCACACCATGACGCAACCACAGCTGCTCTGGTCACTCACGACCAGTTTTATCATCACTTTCATTACTCGATTACAGATCAAATAAAAATATTACGGCCGGACTAACATGCACTGACGAACTGGAGCAAGACAGCTGGCCTGACACAAACGCCTCTCCTCCGCCCAACTCCACCAACCTTTCCCTGACGCGGCCGACGGCTCGGCTCGGCTCGCCGTGGGTGTAGACGAACTCAGAGCGACGACTTAAAGAGGCCAATGAAGCTGGCCAGGCCAGCGTCCCTCACACGTTAGATGGTGCCTGGGTAAAGTTCCTGGAGAGGAGCGAGGAGCCCCAGCACAACTGTGGTGCACACGCATCAGAAGTGGAACAACCGGATCACAAGAGATGACGAGAGATGGGTACGCCACGACGAGAGATGGTTACGTCACGACGAGAGATGGGTACGCCACGACGAGAGATCGGTACGCCACGACGAGAGATGGGTATGCTACGACGAGAGATGGGTACGTCACGACGAGAGATGGGTACGCCACGACGAGAGATCGGTAAGCCACGACGAGAGATCGGTAGGCCACGACGAGAGATCGGTACGCCACGACGAGAGATCGGTACGCCACGACGAGAAATGGGTATGCTACGACGTGAGATGGGTACGTCACGACGAGAGATGGGTACGCCACGACGAGAGATCGGTAAGCCACGACGAGAGATGGGTACGCCACGACGATAGATGGTTACGCCACGACGAGAGATCGGTAGGCCACGACGAGAGATCGGTATGCCACGACGAGAGATCGGTACGCCACGACGAGAGATCGGTAAGCTACGACGAGAGATCGGTAGGCCACGACGAGAGATCGGTATGCTACGACGAGAGATGGGTACGCCACGACGAGAAATGGGTACGTCACGACGAGAGATCGGCACGTCACGACGAGAGGTCGGGACGCCACGACGAGAGATCGGCAAGTCACGACGAGAGATCGGTATGCTATAACGAGAGATCGGTACGCCACGACGACAGATCGGGACGCCAAGACAAGATGTTTTCGGCAATGCCCAGGTCAGCTTTCAACATCAGGAAGTACAGCCTCACGACACAACACCAGCAGCACGAGAGATGAGCAACACCAGCTGACGATGTTTCCTCACAATACATCTCTCGTCTTAACTGTTTTTAACTCTACTATAGCTCGACCAATGAGCAACTACTTGAGACTCGTGACTTTTGAATTTCGTAAGTAAGAATTATTTCTCTTGAGGCTTGTCAGTTTCATCATCATTGTCTTGATCGTCTTCATCAGTGTCATCATCATCGTCATCATTATTATCAGCAGTAACAGAACGTCAGAAGATGACTTGTGACATCAGGTATGACATGAGTCAAGGATGTTATGCCTTGTGTTTCATTTGTACGAAAGATATCTCACTTGCATTTGAACCGAAAACGGAAATTAAATCCATTCAATCATTACCTTGTGTGTGTGTGTGTGTGTGTGTGTGTGTGTGTGTGTATGTGTGTGTGTGTGATTTCTGTCACAGATTATCATTTGTTTATTTCCGGGGAGAGGGTTTTACACTCGTGGTTGCCCCGTCTCTTAGCCTTGTACTCATGCCATTTCTTTGAAACACGACATCAAGTGGGAGATGAGGTTAGGAATTTATAAAACGTAGCTAAAGCCACGAACACAGTACCAGTGTCTGTATGGAGCTAGAAAAGAGAATCAGAAAGCAAATGGATGTCTACTTTAAGAGGAGAAATTTCGTAAGTGAAAGACTACATGGTTTTATCAGAAGGAGAGGACATGATGTAAGAGGAGAGGACAGGATGCAGGAGGAGAGGACATGATGTAAGAGGAGAGGACATGATGTAAGAGGAGAGGACATGATGTAAGAGGAGAGGACATGATGTAAGAGGAGAGGACAGGATGCAGGAGGAGAGGACATGATGTAAGAGGAGAGGACATGATATATGAGGAGTAGACATTATGCAGGAGGAGAGGACATGATATATGAGGAGTAGACATTATGCAGGAGGAGAGGAAATGATGCAGGAGGAGAGGACATGATATATGAGGAGTAGACATTATGCAGGAGGAGAGGAAATGATGCAGGAGGAGAGGAAATGATGCAGGAGGAGAGGACATGATGTAAGAGGAGAGGACATGATATATGAGGAGTAGACATTATGCAGGAGGAGAGGAAATGATGCAGGAGGAGAGGACATGATGTAAGAGGAGAGGACATGATGTAAGAGGAGAGGACATGATGTAAGAGGAGAGGACAGGATGCAGGAGGAGAGGACATGATGTAAGAGGAGAGGACATGATATAAGAGGAGAGGACATGATGTAAGAGGAGAGGACAGGATGCAGGAGGAGAGGACATGATATATGAGGAGTAGACATTATGCAGGAGGAGAGGACATGATATAAGAGGAGAGGACAGGATGCAGGAGGAGAGGACATGATGCAGGAGGAGAGGAAATGATGCAGGAGGAGAGGACATGATATATGAGGAGTAGACATTATGCAGGAGGAGAGGACATGATGTAAGAGGAGAGGACATGATATATGAGGAGTAGACATTATGCAGGAGGAGAGGACATGATATATGAGGAGTAGACATTATGCAGGAGGAGAGGACATGATGTAAGAGGAGAGGACATGATATATGAGGAGTAGACATTATGCAGGAGGAGAGGACATGATATATGAGGAGTAGACATTATGCAGGAGGAGAGGACATGATGTAAGAGGAGAGGACATGATATATGAGGAGTAGACATTATGCAGGAGGAGAGGACATGATATATGAGGAGTAGACATTATGCAGGAGGAGAGGACATGATGTAAGAGGAGAGGACATGATGTAAGAGGAGAGGACATGATATATGAGGAGTAGACATTATGCAGGAGGAGAGGAAATGATGCAGGAGGAGAGGAAATGATGCAGGAGGAGAGGACATGATGTAAGAGGAGAGGACATGATGTAAGAGGAGAGGACATGATGTAAGAGGAGAGGACATGATATATGAGGAGTAGACATTATGCAGGAGGAGAGGACATGATATATGAGGAGTAGACATTATGCAGGAGGAGAGGACATGATGTAAGAGGAGAGGACATGATATATGAGGAGTAGACATTATGCAGGAGGAGAGGACATGATATATGAGGAGTAGACATTATGCAGGAGGAGAGGACATGATGTAAGAGGAGAGGACATGATATAAGAGGAGAGGACATGATATAAGAGGAGAGGACAGGATGCAGGAGGAGAGGACATGATATATGAGGAGTAGACATTATGCAGGAGGAGAGGAAATGATGCAGGAGGAGAGGACATGATATATGAGGAGTAGACATTATGCAGGAGGAGAGGACATGATGTAAGAGGAGAGGACATGATATATGAGGAGTAGACATTATGCAGGAGGAGAGGACATGATATAAGAGGAGAGGACATGATATAAGAGGAGAGGACAGGATGCAGGAGGAGAGGAAATGATGCAGGAGGAGAGGACATGATATATGAGGAGTAGACATTATGCAGGAGGAGAGGAAATGATGCAGGAGGAGAGGACATGATATATGAGGAGTAGACATTATGCAGGAGGAGAGGACATGATATAAGAGGAGAGGACAGGATGCAGGAGGAGAGGACATGATGTAAGAGGAGAGGACATGATGTAAGAGGAGAGGACATGATATATGAGGAGTAGACATTATGCAGGAGGAGAGGACATGATATAAGAGGAGAGGACATGATATATGAGGAGTAGACATTATGCAGGAGGAGAGGAAATGATGCAGGAGGAGAGGACATGATGTAAGAGGAGAGGACATGATATATGAGGAGTAGACATTATGCAGGAGGAGAGGAAATGATGCAGGAGGAGAGGACATGATGTAAGAGGAGAGGACATGATATATGAGGAGTAGACATTATGCAGGAGGAGAGGACATGATATATGAGGAGTAGACATTATGCAGGAGGAGAGGACATGATATAAGAGGAGAGGACAGGATGCAGGAGGAGAGGAAATGATGCAGGAGGAGAGGACATGATATAAGAGGAGAGGACATGATATATGAGGAGTAGACATTATGCAGGAGGAGAGGAAATGATGCAGGAGGAGAGGACATGATATAAGAGGAGAGGACATGATATAAGAGGAGAGGACATGATATAAGAGGAGAGGACAGGATGCAGGAGGAGAGGACATGATATAAGAGGAGAGGACATGATGTAAGAGGAGAGGACATGATATAAGAGGAGAGGACAGGATGCAGGAGGAGAGGAAATGATGCAGGAGGAGAGGACATGATATAAGAGGAGAGGACATGATGTAAGAGGAGAGGACAGGATGCAGGAGGAGAGGACATGATGTAAGAGGAGAGGACATGATATAAGAGGAGAGGACATGATATATGAGGAGTAGACATTATGCAGGAGGAGAGGACATGATGTAAGAGGAGAGGACAGGATGCAGGAGGAGAGGAAATGATGCAGGAGGAGAGGAAATGATGCAGGAGGAGAGGATATGATGTAAGAGGAGAGGACATGATATATGAGGAGTAGACATTATGCAGGAGGAGAGGACATGATATATGAGGAGTAGACATTATGCAGGAGGAGAGGACATGATGTAAGAGGAGAGGACATGATATAAGAGGAGAGGACATGATATATGAGGAGTAGACATTATGCAGGAGGAGAGGACATGATGTAAGAGGAGAGGACAGGATGCAGGAGGAGAGGACATGATATATGAGGAGTAGACATTATGCAGGAGGAGAGGACATGATATAAGAGGAGAGGACAGGATGCAGGAGGAGAGGACATGATATATGAGGAGTAGACATTATGCAGGAGGAGAGGACATGATATATGAGGAGTAGACATTATGCAGGAGGAGAGGAAATGATGCAGGAGGAGAGGACATGATGTAAGAGGAGAGGACATGATATAAGAGGAGAGGACAGGTTGCAGGAGGAGAGGACATGATGCAGGAGGAGAGGACATGATGTAAGAGGAGAGGACATGATATAAGAGGAGAGGACAGGATGCAGGAGGAGAGGACATGATGTAAGAGGAGAGGACATGATGTAGGAAGAGAGGACTGAATGCAGGAGGAGATGACAGGATGCAGGAGGAGAGGAGAGGATGCAGGACGGGAGGGTAAGTGCAGGAGACATAGAGAGAGAGAGAGAGAGAGAGAGAGAGAGAGAGAGAGAGAGAGAGAGAGAGGGGGGGGGTTGGAACATCACTTACCTACCTGGGGTATGACAAAGACCTTGTGTGACCTCTGATCCTTCTGTGCCACCGCTCACAGGATGAGCAGAGACGTCACAATAAATCGGCCGGTGATGGGGGCAAAAACTGACGGAGCGACCTTCCTCTGGCTCAGAGGGTTGGAGAAACTAGGAGTGTGTGGAGGGGGCTACCAACCTTGCCTCACTGGTACCTTCTTCCACCACCGCTACCTACCAACAACATACAACACGTACAATATGTAAGGCCATGGGACCGCCGTGGTGTAACAGTTAGCGTTCCTGGCTGTGAGGCATTTACGGGCCACCCAAGGGACGAGTGCATAGGTTCGATTCCTAGTTGCGGCAGACGGTCCACGATCAACCCAACTGTTCATCCGCCCCTAGTGGTTGGTCGATAAAATGGGTACCTGGCTCAGGTTAGGATATATATATATATATATATATATATATATATATATATATATATATATATATATATATATATCCCTAGGGATAGGGGAGAAAGACTTCCCACGTATTCCCTGCGCGTCGTAGAAGGCGACTAAAAGGGGAGGGAGCAGGGGGCTGGAGATCCTCCCTTCTCGTTCTTAATTTTCCAAAAGAAGGAACAGAGAATGGCAAAGGCTCAGTCCTCTGTTCTTAACGCTAACTCGCTAATGCGGGAAATGGTGAATAGTGTATATATATATATATATATATATATATATATATATATATATATATATATATATATATATAATTAATGAGATGGCCTTGATTAGGGCCCTAGTTCCCAGTGCCATCTCAGCTGATATTAAAAGAAGAGTTGCAACACCAGAATAACTCTCTCAATGGAATGCGACTCTAAATCTAATTCAAACATAATCTGAAATGTCTCCGAATGTATAGTGGCAATACTGTGGATTTCTAAGGAGAATCTGGGAGCAGAAACGTCATTTGATCGTACAAACACCAAGCAAAACTCGGTCTCGTTTCTTCACGTTCCTTCTGTCTATGTCCCGACTTATGTGACTTGACGGAATCCACTCGACTGATCCACTTGTCCCTCGAAGCACCAAGGTATGACTGCAAGATTTCTCAAGACGATAGGGAGAGAGAGAGAGAGAGAGAGAGAGAGAGAGAGAGAGAGAGAGAGAGAGAGAAGTTTATCTGCTGCATAACTGGCGAGTGACGGCCGTCGGAGGATCGACCAGCGGAAGATGTTGACTCAACCCTCCAATGCTCATTCGCTTTCCAGATCACAAGAGTGAATCTTTTATCATTTATATTTTCTCATCGTCGGAGTGGAGTCAGCTTTGCTTCTATTCAAGTGCGATCAGCTGGTCACTGTTGGCTCAAACGGAAGCTTAATCACTTTCTCATTACAGTCGAAACTCACAATGAATCTCTAGATTTACTTCGTTCTTATAACAAAGTGGATGAATTTCCTCCGCATCCATTGTGTCTCTAATTACGAGCCTTTAATCTCTATGTTTATCTCGCTGACTCTACGTCTCCCCTTCCCTTTTGTTCCTCATCACTTGTTACGTCATACGGTGTTGTCTCTCTCTCTCTCTCTCTCTCTCTCTCTCTCTCTCTCTGGACGTTGCCCTCGGTGTTGCTGTCTCATCAACAGTGACAAAACTCATTTCATCTTTTTTTTTTTAAATAGATCATTTGGTACACTCCAGATGTGTTGCCACCTCAGGTGTGTCACCAGATGAGGAGAGTTAATGAGTGAGTGTCAGGTGTGTCATGGACTGAGTTATGCAGGTGTGACCTCGTCCTGAGCACTGTCCTCACACACCTGCACCCACCTATGATCACAGAAGGTGTGTTACTACTATAGTGTGTTCCAGAGTCTTACACTCGTGCTGCCTCGTCCCCTCTTAACCTCGTACCTGTGTAACATGTTTTTACTCCTATAAGCACACACACACACACACACACACACACACACACACACCATCCCAATCCAGATACCCATCCAACGACCAGCCCTGAGAGGAGAAAATGAACAGATGGGTTTGCTATGGGCCGACTGCCGAGCCCAGAATTCGAACCCAGGCGGACCGTATGCGTGACACATGCACAGATACATACGTACATTCCCCCCTCCCCCCCCAGTAATGTATCCACGCCACTCCACTGGTCACCATGACCTCCCTTAAGCACCGCATCAAATCCTCCACATCTCCAGGTTTGGCCACGCGAGTCTGGCAACACACTCGTCTGTGGCCTCTGTATCTCTGCTTCATACGGGGGTCGTGCCAGCCACGCCTAGTGTGTGCTGCTGCTGATGGTTCGCCTCCTGCAGGTGACCCGGTCGACGTGCGCCACCGCCGTAGCGGAGGACGTGAGTCGTGTACAAGGGACACTGCCAACGGCGGGAAGTCTCCCTCACGGCACAAGACAGCACTTCCCCTCCTCTCTACCCTCTCGTCCTTGAACTCATCCAGCGCTTGCCCACCTGCTGAGCTCAGGTCGACCCGAGTTCAGGACTAAAGAGTTGGAAAGGTCAGGTGAGCGGGTCATGGATCAGCGAGTCACTTGCTACTAAATTCAAGGTGGGTCATGGTGAACCACGGGTCACATGGCTACCTGGGTCAAGACGGGTCAAGTTTGAGATTTCGTCAGTCAAAAACTTCCGCTCATGTTTTGAGAATCGAATATTTTCTTTTTTCTTTGCTTTGACGAGTTGTTTTCAGCTCGTAAAAAAAAATTATGGTCATAGCACGATCAAATATCCACAGTGTCTTACCACTGCAACGAGAGCCTCAGATGAAGGCAGCCACAGTGTAGTTAAGAACGAAGTTAGAGATGATATATGACCGAGGCACACGCAGCTGGGGATGGTATGCTTGACTGGCGACGCTGGAAGAAAACGGTTCCTCCTGTACCCAGTAAGGCAGTGTGTGTGTGTGTGTGTGTGTGTTGTGTGGGTGGGTGTGTGGGTGTGTGTGTGTGTGTGTGTGTGTGTGTGTGTGTGTCTGTGTGTGGGTGGGTGGGTGTGTGTGTGTGTGTGTGTGTGTGTGTGGGTGGGTGGGTGGGTAGGTGTGGATGTGTGTGTATGTGTGTGTGTGCGTGTGTGTGTGTGTGTGTGGTACAGCAGCAGTAGTGAATCACAGGGTCACTTCAGAAGTTCAGTACACTGAACGCCAGCGATATCATACGGCCACAGCGGGCATGGCTAGCGACACCACCCGAATCACAGGATCACTTCGTCTCGCTACGAGATTTTCGTTTTTTTTTTTTATTTTTGAAACGCTCGTTTTTGTTGATTTATTTGATTAGAAAAGCGATGTGTTTAGACATCAAAGCCTAACTATCATCGTAATTTAGGACACTACGTTGTCAGATGCTTGCTGAATTAGCGGGTCACGGGTCAGTGTGTCGTGGGTCAAGGCTGGTGACCCGTAGCCGACTTCAGTCAACGCTAGGCTGAGTGAACGCCGCCCCAGTGAACGCCGCCACCAGTCGGCGTTGAGCCAAAAGAGTGCCAAGTCAGCGCTGGACGTGCGTCAATAATATACTGAGCAGGTTCACAGCTGTGGCTAACCAACGCAAATGCTGAGTCAGAATTTTCTCTTTCTCTCTCCCTCAGCGTTCCCGAGCCTCCCTCAGGCCCTCCGAGCGGGGCGATGAGCCGAGGGTCGTGGCCAGCGGGAGCCCCAGACCTGGCTGGCCACACCAGCTAGGCCAAATCTAGGCACAAGGCCCGGGAGGATGTGGCAGTCTTCGTCACACTGGGAACACTGCATCACCTCCTCCCCCTCAGTGTAGCGTCTAACATTGCATCACCTCCTCACCCTCAGTGTAGCGTCTAACACTGCATCACCTCTCACCCTCAGTGTAGCGTCTAATACTTGCATCACCTCCTCACACTCAGTGTAGCATCTAACACTGTATCACCTCCTCACCCTCAGTGTAGCGTCTAATATTGCATCACCTCCTCACCCTCAGTGTAGCATCTAACACTGCATCACCTCCTCACCTTCAGTCTAGCGTCTAACATTGCATCACCTCCTCACTCTCAGTGTAGCATCTAACACTGTATCACCTCCTCCCCCACAGTGTAGCGTCTAACATTGCATCACCTCCTCACTCTCAGTGTAGCATCTAACACTGTATCACCTCCTCCCCCTCAGTGTAGCGTCTAACACTACACCACCTCCTGACGAAGTAAAGAGCTTTGCTATTGCCCTTAAAAGATGGAGAACAGAAAACATGACCTGTGAAATCTTGGCTTTGGGAATGTTCTAAATACCATTATTCATCATACGTATGATGTTACCAGCGGGTATGTCATGTTCGTCTGTGTTACATACATAACACCGTAACCAAGGGTCCGTAACGCCGATCTTGTCACACAGGGAGTGACGCCCTTGGATGCACTCACCATCAGGGTGAGGACGGGTTCATTCAATGATAAGACCCCTCACCTCAACGACCAGGAGCATGTCACCACACAGCAACGCGTCGCTCGTGCCCGCTACTCTCACATCACAACTGTTTCCCGTTATTATCCGCCGGTCGCATACACCCTCCCTAACCGTAACAGTTACGTTAATCAGAGCTTAAAAGGCGATGTGTTGTACATCACACAACCGTCACACTCCACACAATAAGACCACGTCTGTATTTATATATATATATATATATATATATATATATATATATATATATATATATATATATATATATATATATACGTGTGTGTGTGTGTGTGTGTGTTTACACTTATCTTTCTTTATGCATAGCGGATGTATATGATCGTCCATCCATGATAACAGTAACCATGATTCATACAAATGGTGTGGATATTAACCTAAATACAGTAAACTACACGAAAGAAAATCTATTTGTCTCCAACTGTTTTTCCTGTGCAGTACACAGAGGACATCAACGTTGTCTTCCTCAACTCATAAATATAGTCGAAGAACAGGACAAGAATCAAATGCCTTGTTTAATCACGTTAAAAACTATGATCATTGTATTGACTGGAGTAATGCCATCTCATTTACTGACTCTAACTATATTACCACGAGAAATATCATTGAATCTTCCATTATCAAATACACAAAGTATTGTAATCTTAATATTAGTGAAGGTCTATACAAATTGGATAACTTTATTATTAATAAAATTAGTACACAATTCACCTTCTTGTCCACATAATAAGTTTATGATACGCTCGTTGTCTGTCTTAGACAATCACATGTTTACCAAATGGCGTCCTAGCTACGTCTCTACGTTGTATATCAACTGACCGCTATATTTCTCTCTTGTGTCTCCTCTGATGATGTGATTATTACACGAAAGTGCTCTTTTGAACTTATCTTGTTTCATTTTCCCCGTGGACTCATAGGAATATACTTGATCGCGCGCAAAATTGTGATCCTTTCCCATATATATATATATATATATATATATATATATATATATATATATATATATATATATATATATATATATATATATGTGTGTGTGTGTGTGTGTGTGTGTGTGTGCAAGCTGTTATCTTACTGGCCATCATCTAATGGGAGCCATGTCAACAGACAATATCAAAAGTGGCAACACACATCTCAGAAACAATTATACAACGATGAACCAAGCCATTAACAACACTAACTGGACCTCAAAACCTTCACCTGAGGCAGGTTGACCAACCCTCGCCATGATTCTAGAGCAGTTACTCACGGTGGCGCTGCCACCCACTCGATTTTGGGTGGGAACCTATGATGGAATGACACCTTTCGTTTGACGGCAGAGCGTGTCGTTCACACACACACACACACACACACACACACACAGACTGCGTGTCTGCAGGACAAATCCCAGACGTGACTGCGCTATCTGGTGGGAAAACATCGCTCGAACCTTTGTCCATAGACTGAGTTCCAGTCGGGCAGGTGAGGGATACGCAATGGTCTGTTTTGTTTGCTGTGATGTTCCCTGAATTATATATGCGACATCGCGGTTGCAAAGGTCGTCCCATGGGCCTCCTATGGCCAGAGCTCCACTTCCCCCCCCTCTCCCCTCCCTTCCCCACCCCATCTTCTCAGTTTGGGCGTCAGCTGGGAAGATCACCGTAGCCTTCTCAACACCGAGTCATCCCGGAGCACAAGGAGCCGCCAGTCCTGACCTGAGGACACACATCTGTGGGCTGGAGGGTTTACCACCGCTCTCGTGAGTGAGTAATCTCACCTTGAAGAAAACTGAGATGAAGACCATATGCAGGTTTTATAGGACATGTATATGGCATGTTTGGCGCATGACCTCGTCTGGTGACGGTCAGACAGACGGTAAGGTCAAGTAAGAAATGTGACCATGAAAGGCAAGGGGTCGGATGACCAATGGTAAGGTCATGGTCATGTCAGATCATACATTACCTCGTTAAACTTGCACATGTTGACAATTCTTTTGATTGTGGAGGGGATCTGGTTTATACCTGGCGAGACATGTCGAGATCATTATCAAAAGCCATTTTTTTTTATTATTTATGTTCAGATACTTGTATGTCGTCCTTCATCTGTCCACAGAATCGTCACAGAATCTAGCATCATTAAACACAGCTATCATGATGCTCCCATCATAAGTCTCGCCACATATAAAGTTTGGTACTTTCATGTCATAAGAATTGTCGACGTGTGAAAGTTTATGAGCTGATCCATGACCTGACCCTTGTCTTCGGTGACCCCCGAGTCTTGCCTTTAGTGGACACATTTCTCGCTTGACCTTCCCGCCAGACCTTAACCTGACGAGGTCATGCGTCTTACATGTCATATATGCAAGTCTGCATAACCTATAAACGTTCCTTGAAGATGTGAATACTCACGGATGCGCCCAGATCTCCTCGTTTCATTATATATATATATATTATTCCCTGGGGATAGGGGAGAAAGAATACTTCCCACGTATTCCCTGCGTGTCGTAGAAGGCGACTAAAAGGGGAGGGAGCGGGGGGCTGGAAATCCTCCCCTCTCATTTTTTTTAATTTTCCAAAAGAAGGAACAGAGAATTGGGCCAGGTGAGGGTATTCCCTCAAAGGCCCAGGCCTCTGTTCTTAACGCTACCTCGCTAATGCGGGAAATGGCGAATAGTTTGAAAGAAAAGATATATATATATATATATATATATATATATATATATATATATATATATATATATATATATATATATAAAAGAACAAAGTGCATATGAACGCGAACCTTCATAGAACATACAAACCTCCAACAGCCAGGATCGAACCCGGGACCCCTGTGCAACAGGCGGGAGCGCTACAGATAAGCTATGATCGCTCCTAATAAGGAAATGACTCTTCGAATACTATGTACTCGAATACGCTTCGTCTCACGTTGGTGAGCAACAGGGTCTACACCGGTTATTTCCCATCAGGCTCACACAGCCAGCAGATAGCTAGGGGCGATCATATATCAGTCGTAATAGTAGTAGTAGTGGCAATAGTAGTAGCAATAGTTAACAGAGGTAGCAATAGTAGTAAAGTATCATTATCATTATTATCATTATTATTATTATCATTATTATTATTATTAGGAGCAGTAGTAGTAGTAATGATGATAATGAAGGAAAAGGTGATAGTGATGATGCTAACCCTGGTTACATCAGGGAACACATTCATGAGTTAGAAGTGCACCAGACGCGCCGATGACTGGACGTAGCCTCCGTGGGACGGGAGGACCGTCAGAGATAGTGGTGAGGACCAGCGTTGCACGACAGGTGGCTACTGGGAGTGCCGCAGGGCGGTTCACGATCCGGAAGTAACCACCTCCATTTTACAGATGCTGTTTGTGGTCGATACTGTATCTATCTTTTTTTTTTTTTAATTAGTGACAGAGTGTGTTGTTGTGTGATAGATCATGAAGGCCAACAGTTAGTGGTAGAAGTGGGGAAGATCTGGTAACCAGACCAGACCTAGACCAGATCAGACCATTGTGAGGTGCATCACGTTCTCTAGTCGCCGTTAGCTGTCGACATTTACCAATGGTAACAACGCTCGCTTTCAAGACTTTGTTCGACGATGTGTACACCAGACACAGAGACCATCCCTCTCTATAGAAAATATTGTTATTAATGCGATCATTTACGCCTGTCTGATTCCGTCAAAATGGTACTTCATGATGATGTATTTACCAGAAGATAATCACCAAAGTAACAGTAGAAAAATATGTATGAAGACTAGTGACATACTTGCTTGTCTCTTCTGCCTTCGTATGCGTATAGGTATTCAAGATATAGATCTATAATCAACAAATGTATATCAATAAAAGTTTACATCGGTAAAGAATTTGTATGAACAAGCAAGTCCGCAATGCATAATTCATTAACAAAAGAAAATATAATTTTAAATATATATTTATTTACAATTAGTATTTACTCAGTAATTTCGTTCACAAGGTATAACATTGTCCCTGTAAACTAATTCATAAAGAAGTGACATTATCGTTGTAAATTGTCATTAATTTACAAAATCATACCCAACCATTTTCAATATTGTTTACTAGTCATAGATAATGCTGTGTGGGTGTGAGTCTTGGGCCCTAAATGCAAAAGACGGGAAGTTGTGCGTTGTAAACATAATGTTAAGGACAATTTAGAATGTAAGGTGAGTTGAACGTGGAGGGAATGATAGTGTAAGACAGATGTGTGGCAGTAAACGCGTTCTTATTGAAAGGACCGACCCAGATGTGCTGATGTGGTTCGAACATATGGAAAAGATAAACAAATCAAGACTGACTACGATCGTCTACGTGTCAGAAGTAGAGGCAATAAGGGGGGTAAGGGAGACTGAGGAGGATTTGGAAGTATGGAGTGGTGGAGACATTGGTGTATTGGGGTCTGAACATTCAAGAGAGGGAGAAGCGTGCGTTGGATAGAAAGACTCGGATAGATGTGATATATGGAGAGCGACGTGCTTTTAGTGGGCTTATCCGTGGCATACAAAGTGTTCAGAAAAAATGCCACGGAGAATAAGCTGTCTGTGAGGCGTAGCTGTGGATGATATGATCATATTTCGGTACATTATTCATGAGGGTGGAGGTGTGCAAATGAGACCATTGTTTCTTTGTTCCTTGCCTCGCAGGTACCTGGAAAGGTAATAGCAGATATACACACAAAGCAAGAACAACTCCACACCTTAGGAGATGACCTACGGGCAGCGTGGGGGGCGTGCCGCGGTTTCGATCCAATAATTACACTGTCAACGCGCAGAGGATATCCAGAAGCGCATAGCGGAGGACGACTTCCAAGTAAATCGCATACACATCCTGAAGAAGCCGTTGACGCTACACTGGGGTCGCGTGGCAGTTCGTGCACTAGGTTATAACTACGCAAACCTCGCAGGCGTGGAACTCATTCCAAAACAAAAGGACTTTTTAAACCTAGACATTAACTGATCAGTGTTCGCAGGATATGGCAAGGATAACAGGACGACAAAACTTGCTATGCTGTTACCACCTACAATTCCTGTAGGATTCGACATCAACGCAGGCCTCAAGGCATTACTGCAGGTAGAGTTTACATGAACATAGACACCATGTAGTAATGATGTACTCCAGCAAGCTCAAGAATGGCCCCATGTCCACGTTCCTCTGCATCATGGGGTGCTAAGAATCTCTGGATTCCGCCTGACTCTACTGCCAACGTGGTGGAGGGCTTAGACAGTAGTTGTAGCGGCCCCTTCCACGACATTTCCCTATCTAATAGACCTTCTTCTTTTTCCATTCACCATACCAACAGTAGTAGCGTTCTCTCTAGTAACCTCTCTTCTGTTGAACGCCATCAGTCTTGTACCTCTCCTAATATCTTACTTCTCTCTGAGAACCAATTGTATAATGATGTTCTCTCTAGTCCTTTTCATATCCAGTTATATTCTCCACTCCGGTTCAGAGGTGGTGTCTGTTGCTTATTCCAACATCAACACACCTATTGCAAGCCTCGAAGACCCTGAGTCCCCAAACTATGACACAATCTTGCTCCCGTTGCCTCATCTGATTACGCTCTCATAAATGTATATATTGTAACGGTACCTCCCCCTCCAGCAGCCCCTTCTACACGTAAATATTGGCACCTCAACAAAGCTGAATGGAATAATTTGCTAACTTTTTTTTCTGATTCGGATATTTTTTTTGTCTTTTGAGTGGTGGCGCTTCAGTTTCCGCCAAACGCATAGCAGAAGGTACTGTGGCAGGTGTCCAAGGTTCTACCGCTCCTGTTCTGAGGCCATTCTGACAAGGGATCAGGCATATCGGCCTTGGATTAATATGTCCTTCCTCCGACTCCCATCTAGCATGTATCAGTGTCCGTAATCGCTGCAAGCACGTTATCCGTGAGATAAAATGTTCCTTTTCCATCGGAAGTGCGATGACCTCTCCTCATCATCTACTGATAGATCTTTAGCTAAGGGCATCATTAACAACTTCTGTCGCTCTAACTTTCCCTCACTTTTCCGTTCTGACGGAACTATAGCTGTCTTTCCCGTAGACAAAGCAACTCTTTGGTTCCCCGTTTCTCCTTTGACTCCAGCTAAGATGGCTTTAATATCTTTTCACCCCCTGATGCTCCTTTTACGAATTACAAACCACTTCCGCAAGAAAGGGAGCAATACGTAGAAACATGGAATTCCATCCCCCAAGTCTAGTTTGTTTAAAATAACAACGCCTAAGTTGACTGAGGCAATGAAACGACGAATGAAAACGTTGACCAAGTCGGTAAACGCAGAGGTGGGAGACCTGAACTTCAAGATGATCATCAGGGATCATGAGTCGGGATATTCCTGTGGGATGTCAAAACCCATAAGCCTGGACACCTGCTGAGACCGACCATATCTCAGATTCCCACGCACACATACAGACTCACCAGACGCCTTAGCGACGTTATCTTACCCCATGTTCCTACAAGATATTCCCTCAGGTCTGCCGGGGTGTTTATCATTGTGCAAAGCTTCGAGACCACATAACAACACTGGCCTCTAGTGATCGTGAGATTCTTTGCTAATATGCCACTAGACAGGGACAGTTAACATCACCATTGACTATGTCATCTTTAACTAGTGAATACCACCGTCTAAGATCCTCACGAAATTACACGGGATACTGAAAATATGTACAGTTGAGGCACCGTTCTGTTGTCCTGACGGTGAGGTGCATCCTCAGGCTGATAACGTAGCACTGGGGTCCATTTGGGTGTCCTGCTCACGCAGACATTGATGCCCCACGTAGACTCACGTAGAGTATTATAGAGTATTTGATCCAGTATCTACCTCGCGGTTCACTGATGACACCTTTGTGTGCACAGAGAGTAGGAACATCACAGAACAGCTGAAATAGAAGATGCAATAAGTATAAGGCCTCCAGTTTACCGTAGAGAGAAGCACTAACTAAACGACCTCCCTCCTGGACGGCCAGTGTAACACGTAACGTCACCTCGTGATTAATGTGTATAGGAAACTGACGGACGCGCGGGCCGGCATCTGAGCGGTGGAGTGCAACGTGCTGACACCTGTCAGGAAAGTGCTGCACGGGCAACTTGAAAATATGCTCTTCGTGGCCTCTCCCGGACCGAGAACCTCTAAGGATAAGGCAGGTACTGGCCAATAATAGCTCCTCCAACACCAATTTCTGGGGAACCTTCTTACACCGGTACACGTCACCAACACAGGTGGAGAAGCATAACCGTCTCAACACATTCGACGAGAAAGTTAGCAGGGAAACTGGCTAGAACGCGTCCTCCTTACCGACAACGATCACAGGCTTGAGAATCACTATTACAGAAGACCCAGGTGAGCCAACCTCAGCCTGTGTAACAACACCAACGCTTCACCAGACAATCTAAGAAAGAAAAAGAAATATGGCTTGACCAACACCACAGTGTGACTGGGAACGCTTGCGACATCGGACAAACTCGATGTATTCGACCTGGAGCGACAGGACGCCTCATCAACCACCTTGAAAGGTGTATCCTGGCAGTACCACTGGCTATATAGCGTTCAACCACTGCGGAAGACATGAAAGGCAACAAGGCGCACCCACGAGTATTAGAAGCTGTGGAGGTATGAGAGTTCCAGCCATCAATACAAAGTCGAACGTGGAGGCCACAGTGCTACTATGTGGTTGGTCAGCCAGCGAGGCGGCGTGTGAGACCCAGTCCGCCAGCCCCGTGTAACGTCACCCACAGCACCGACCCATCCCCAGGAGAATTAGGCTACCGAGTGAGGTCACACCACCTGACCCTTGACGTGTCCACCACAACCCTGCCCTTACTAAATTCCTCTCCCCATACCTGACCCATCTCATCAACCGGTGGCCAACATTGCACCCCGAGCCCTACCTGCCCACGATGTAGACCTGTGGTTTTAGTGTTTTGTATTATAAAGTATTTTGCTTTTCACCTGAACGTGTCTGATGTGTAGGCGAAACGTTGTGTGAAATGTTGAATCCCAGAAAGCTAGAGGAAAACGTGAAATGATGCGAACATAAGAGGTGAGGACACTGCTAGAGGCCTACAGGCCCCCCATGCTAGGCAGGTCTTGAGTGAGTCTGTCCACCCCACAATCAACCGCCTGAACCCATAAACACATCATCCAAACCTTCGTTTAAAGCTACCTAAAGACTTAGCTACCACTACTGTACTTGGCAGCTTGTTCAATAAATCCACTACCCTATTCCTGAACCAATATTTACCCACATTAGGCCTGAATCTATTTTTTTTTTCTCATTCAAATCCATTATTTCTTGTCCTATCCGGTGGCGCCATTCTGAGAACTTTATTCATGTTACTTTTATAAATGCCCTTCACCCATTTAGATACTTCAGTCATTTCTACTTTAGCCCTCCTCTTCATAAGTGAGTGTAAATTCATTTTTTCATCTTTGTTCATAAGTGAGATTCTAATTCCAGGGATCATTGTCGTCATTCGCCTTTGTGTTCTCTTAACAATCTATATCAACTGCACAGTATGGAGCTCAAAACTGTAGCGCATAATCCAAATGTGGTCTCATCAACGCAAGATAAAGTTGCAATAATACTCTAGGAGTTTTATTGCTAACAATCCCACCAATGAACCCTAACATCCTATTAGCCTTATTTACACTCTTTAATACGTTGTTGCCGCGGCTCAAGATCCGTGCTCAACCCTAAATCTTTTTAGCATTCTGTTTTGCCCGTAGAAGTATCGCCCATCCTCCTGAAATTATGAAAAGCCAGAGACACGCAGAAAATGTATGCAAGAGGGTAAACTCTCTCTCTCTCTCTCTCTCTCTCTCTCTCTCTCTCTCTCTCTCTCTCTCTCTCTCTCTCTCTCTCTCCGAGGAACGTGCAACTGCATACCTGAGGAACATGGACCAGTGGACCCAAGGAACGTGGAAGTGTCGTTCTGAGGAACGCGGAACGGTTGACCATACAGGATAAGGTGAGGCGTAGGTGACCAACCCTTTTACCTGACCGCAGGATGAAGGTCGTCAGGTCTATTACTAAACAGCTGTGACGCTTTCCTAATCTTATCAACGTCTGTGTTTACTTTACTGGAAAGTTTTCTCCCATCATTGTGTCATGAGTGACTGTGATAGCTATTAGGAACACACACACACACACACACACACACACACACACACACACACACCCTATGACCATTTCCAACATTCTATAATCACTTCCAGCACTTTAGGACTACTTCTAACACCCCTATAACGACTACAACCTCCCTTAACACACTTCCATCACTTTCATTACCACCATAATTTCCCTCAAAGAGCATCACAACCTTTGCAAGCCTCCACAGTAAACCTTGGCAGTTTTCCCCCACTATGAAGTAAACAACTGAGTACACCCGCCTCTCATCACGGGCCCACTGTAGCCCATGGTAGAGCGAGACCTCAGCCTGTCTCTCACCATTACCTCAGGACCTGAGAACCACCAGAGGCGCTGCACTACTAAGCCAAGGCGTGGGTGACGCCACCTAGGGAGGGTCCTGTGTGTTGTATGTTGGGTGAGGGTGGAGAAGGTGAGGGATCTGTGTTCATCTTGTCGTCTCACGGTCTTCAGGTGCACGGGTTCGTATCCGCTATACCAACATCACATATGGACCAGTGTCATCAATCCATGGTGGTGAGTGTATGAACCAGTGTCATCATCACCCTCACAGTGAGTAAATGACCTATCCTCATCATCCATCATACCTGGATATAGGTAAATGGACCAGCTTAATCGTTACTCATGGCGGTGAGTAACTGGGCCAGGCAAGCATCATCTGTGAAGGGTAAGGTAACGGGGCTGAGGGAGTGTGTGGCGTTGCCTGAGCTATAGGAACCGTCTCAGCGGCAGTGTGAACAGCTAGCTCCTGACGCCAGTAACCTCCATCTGGATCACTCAGGTAATGCTCAAACGAATACGAAGGAATCCAAACACCGACAGACCACATGGGTCCAGACGAGGCTCTTTGTGACGGTGGAGGAGAATAGAAGCTCATAGATCCGTGTGGTAAGAGGGAAAAGATCTATAGATGTTTCCAAAGGGAAAACTTGCATATCTTTCATGTAACTAGGTAGACGCAAATAATGTCATTCGTGGATTTGACGCAATAAACACACACACACACAATATATATATATATATATATATATATATATATATATATATATATATATATATATATATATATATATATATATATATATAAAGTTGCTGTAGATTCGTCAGTCGTTCACCTCATGCTTAACATCGTTTGTTAAATGGTGTTTCTCTATGATATGATGGTTTACAGTTCTGTCCTTAACGACGATTTCCATAAGTTTACCAGCTACAGACATTCAGCAGACTGGACGATTATCTACATTTTTTGAATGACGGTGTTGCACTGGCAAACTTCCATTCCTCTGGAACTTTCCCCAAGCAAGAAACTTATTGAAAAGTTGAGTCGAGGGTGTAATCGTCTCATTTTTCACCTATTTCATTGTCTTCGGATGAAATTTATCAGGGCCTGCCATTTTGTTTACTTTCATTGCATTGCATTTAGCGCTGATAGCATATTTTTAGCATCTATGTCAACATGTTGGAAAACGTTTTCCTCTTTCAGCAATGGAACTGGATTGAGTAGACGAGTTATATCCTCGATTGTACATAAAAATGCAAAAAAAAAAATCATTTCGAATCTGTGCCATAGCTTCGTTGTCTTGAACCAAGTCACCATTTTCCGTAATGAACCAAATAACTGGGTTAGAAAACGATATTACAAATAAATCACATAAAAGACAAGAACACTAAGAATTCAAGTGACGGTGATAAAAATTCCATATGACATCGGACACTCTGGGGTTGACACAGTCAACCCCAGTAGGTCCTGGGTACGTCAGGCTGTTGAGACACAGCGGTAGCGGAGACAGGTGACCCAGGACCCTCCCTACTGTGAACGTATTTTGCACATGCCGGCACCAGAGACCACTGCTGTGCTGGACACCATGATGGGCACATGACTGCCCGCACTACAGCCAGAGAGGATCTCATATCACACCCGTCGAATTACACACATCATTATACCTCTAACATACTACATCCATCATATTAATCCACCGTACTGCACCCACCATACGAGTGCAACACCCACTGGACTACACTCATCATATCGTATCAACGACTCCTGACATCACACTCTCTGCGTCTTACTCTTCCCCTCACACAGCCATACATCAACACCATCCCATCCCGCTCGGCACATCACGTCGCGCTACAGAGCCATCACTAACAAGATGATGCCAGGTGAGGAGTACTAGGTCGAGGGCCTGGTGAGCAGACTGCGTGAAAGCCGCGCCCCGTGAGTCGTCGTGGCCCTCCAACGCCCTCATCTGAGGCCGCGGCTCCTCGTGTGATAAGAGATCACGAGAAGGTCTCTTGTGAGTCGTAATCTAAAATTCTCATGACGTGGCCGATGGTTACAGTCATATCTGATGGATTTATCGTCAGTAAGCACAAGTCTTTTCCCGTGAATTATATATTTCCAGGGTTTTCCAGTTTGACCCCATGTTCTGCCAGAGGTCAACCCTTTCTTAAAATCAATGAATGTACCAGATTTCCCAACATTAGTTTGAGCCGATGCTATTTATAAATGAATCACTCTTGCCCGGCATCCACCTGCTCCAAACTCTCTCTCTCTCTCTTTCTCTCCAGGCCTGAAGGATATCCAGTTATTGTTGTTTCCACAGAGTTGCATGACGCACCTGGCCGGCACGGATAAAGACAGGGGCAGCTGGGGAAGTAGGACTCGAGATGTAAGACGCAGTACTACAGGGGAATCGCTGAGAACTGAAAACTTGAGAAACGATGAAGTGAGAGTTCTCGTGGAGGACGGGGCGGTGATAGCTGCTATGGAGGACAGGGCAGTCCAACGATGGTCCACATAAGAAAGCAGCACAGTGGGCGAGGAGGCACGTGCACCGACACGAAGTATTACGTGAATTAATCGTTAGGATGACTTAAGAACGTAGGAGATAACGCACGAAATAAGACATGACTGATTAGACAAGATTTGCAAAGATAATTGCTGTACAACGCAGGAGAAAGGAGAGTAAGACAAAAGCGACCAAAGAAAAAAGAAAAGAAATCTATACACCTGAGTAGAGAAACTCAGAAACCATATCAAATGTGAAAAGATCATGGGAGAGATGTAGGTCAGAGGGCAGCGGGAGGGGCCGTGAGTCGCTGGTGAGATCGTCTGGGAACAGTGCAAAGAGGATGGTCATGTAAAGCTATCTATGAACGTACAACAACACGAGCCTCTGTCATGACAGACTGCCGCTGGACGAGGACATCAGTCACCTTGATCTAGATGCCTCACGAGATCAGAGACGTGAAGGCTTCAGTCCACGTCACGGCATGGCCAGTCACTGGGGGGAGGTGGAAAGCGGTTGTTCCTTCTTGCCTCCTTCTCTCTACCTTCCCTCCTCCTGTCTCCTCTCACAGTCCTTGCCAACTTCTGCTGGGATATATGAATTCATGTGGAGCGAGGCCATCTAATCTCTTCTGTCCATTACCGCAGGAATCCTTGCTTTGGAATCACACAAGAGATTATTAGGACAGAAAAACGCCACCACACGACCAAGACCATTCACATCTAAACGACACTATCACTTCAGCTGGCCACTACACACTCTAAAAGGACCATATACATCTTCCAATATTCACTTGATGAATAAGTTGATTATTCGTTTATCTCCTGATTTGTAGTTTACGGTTTCAGTGTCAGATGTGTTAAGGAATTCCCTTATCTTGTTGGATGTGTCTGTTATCCCCTGATGCCCACAGGGACGCTAGGGTCCCCTTCGAGTGTCCCAGATGAACGTGAGTATCCTCTATGCGTCGCCAGTGTCACTAGATGTCTCCATATTTGTCTGGGTGCCTCGATTGCCCCAGATGCTCTTCCCTTTTTCCAGGAGTCACCAGGTGTCATGAAGTGTCCTCAAGTGTGTCACCAGGTGTCATGAAGTGTCCTCAAGTGTGTCACCAGGTGTCATGAAGTGTCCTCAAGTGTGTCACCAGGTGTCATCAAGTGTCCTCAAGTGTGTCACAAGGTGTCATGAAGTGTCCACAAGTGTCTCCAGGTGTCCTCAAGTGCCACCATTGTCCCTAGGTGGTTCTCAGTGTCCCCAGTTATGACGTGTGGTCGGGCAACAGGTAATCGACCAGCAGCTCCCAGGGCTGGACGGCCGGCCCGGGTGAGGGGTGCCAGGCTCACCTTCACATGGTTTCTCCCGCGACTGTGATGGAGGAGGAGGAGGGACCTGCTGTTCTGGTGCTGGCTGGACCTCCCTCCTCACACACACACACACACACACACACACACACACACATGATGCGCTCTGACAACAAGATTCGAACCTTTACCACTTGTGTGGGGACTGGGTACGTACGCTGACGACTAGTCGTCATATATGTGTGTGTGTGTGTGTGTGTGTGTGTGTGTGTGTGTGTGTGAAAGACAGGAAGAGAAAGCTTAGACAATAAACAACATAATTACAGTGTCTTTCAAGAGTGACCAGCGAGAACGTGACCGGGGCGATCGGAAAGCCACTCCCTCCTAGCCTGACGACACACCAGCATCACAGGGATCTTACCACACACGGCCAACCTCGAGGAACACCCTAGTAGGTACGAACGTGAGCTCCTCCTGTAGTGTGGGGCTCAGACGTGGAGCTGGGGACACTAGGACGACCAGGCGGGGGAGGTGTGAGTGAGTGAGGGAAGGACTCTCCCATGCAGAGCCAGGCTGTCCGCCCAGGCTGTCCGCTCCTGAAGGGACTCAAGATGACATTCTCAATGAAGGCGCTGCGGCGACCGATCTGTGGAGGTTCGTCGCCTCTCAGGCTACAGACGGACATATGCATGGACGAAGATGAGTATGTGAGGGAAGAGAAAAGAGAGAAATGATTAGAGATGGTTAACAGGAAGGATCAGGGAAGGTAAGGGAATAGGTAAAGTTAAGGACAGGTTCAGAGTCAGGGCGTAGAGGAGGAGGAGAAGGAAGCGGACCCAGTCCCTGGTCAAGAGGGAGTGTGTTATTGTTTTACACTCAACCGACGCTCACGTCTCCCTAGAGCAGCGAGTTATGGCCATTCTTCCCTCCTGGGACCACAAGCTGTGGCCACTCTTTCCTCCTGTGACATTTATGAGAGAGGTCGTGGGGTGTGTGACCTTGCTAGTTGCTGATTGTGTGCAGCTGTCCGCCCTGTAGGGCCACGGGTCAGCTGGTGCCAGGCGGGGGCGCACCACCTGACCAAGAGAAAACGAGATATTGGTCTTTAAGACCATCTGGTATGCAACACCGGGCGGTTCAAACCAGGATAAATATTTTTCACTTCTTCCCTCGGGTCGTGCTTGTCATGTCTTCGACTACGGCTATGATGATAATGATGATGATGACGATGATGATGATGATGATGATGATGATGAGCCTCACGTGTGAGAGAGAGAGAGAGAGAGAGAGAGAGAGAGAGAGAGAGAGAGAGAGAGAGAGAGAGAGAGAGAGAGAGAGAGAGTGGTACAGACCTGCCAGTCCCCCTCCCACTGGCCTCACGGTCACCCGTCGTCGTGCCAGCTGCCCACACAGCAGTCGTCAGGGTCGACGCCGATGACAGCCGCGGTACAAGGACGCGTCACGCGTCACCCGTCGTACCTCCGCCGCCGGAAACGTCACCCTGACACCGCCAGAGATTACTGTCTTTTTCCATAATGAGCCAAGCTGCCGGCAGGTGGCTGGCGGTGATCCTCTGCCGCCTCCAGCTGCTGACTGACGTATGCACGACGTCTCCTGCATGCTTCACCCCTCCTCTGCCACTGCCCAGCCTCACACAACACTCCTTGTACACATCATTGAGGAGCCTGATATACTGTGTGGTGATGGCGACTGTGCGTGACTTGACTATCATATGAACTCTTACGTTATAAGCAGATTGCTGTTTTTCCTGCAATGTGATCCACACACACACACACACACACACAAGATACACACACACACACATACACAAAACGTACACAGAACTAGTCATATACAACCCTGTATATTATGAATAACATTTGTATATATCCATCTTACTGACACAGTGTGTGTGTGATGATGTAAAGGTGTCCTTATGTCCCCGTGTGTGAGTGGTGTGTGAGTCTGGTTCATAAGCGACCGCTAACGCTACACCCAGGTAACTACACCAGGCACCTGTGACGCTACACCCAGATAACTGCACCAGGCACCTGTGACGCTACACCCAGGTAACTGCATTGACGCTACATCCAGATAACTACACCAGGCACCCGTGACGCTACACGCGGGTAACAGCACCGACGCTGCACCCAGGTAACTACACCAGGCACCTGTGACGCTACATCGGGTGACCTCAGAAAGGTTAAGGTCACCTAGATCTCCACGAGAGAAACGAGAATGACGCCAGCATTTCTGACTTGTTATTACCACTGAACTCCCACACGTACGGACGCATCAGTGGCCAGACGACGACCAACAGGTTAACATGGGACGTAACAGAAAAGTTACTTTATGTTTATTTCTTTTTTTTCAGTTGATACCCAAGGTCCTGAGGGCCTGCCTCCTGAGGTCCTGAGGGACCGCCTCCTGAGGTCCTGAGGGCCCGCCTCCTGAGGTCCTGAGGGACCGTCTTCTGAGGTTCTGAGGGCCCGCCTCCTGAGGTCCTGAGGGACCGTCATCTGAGGTTCTGAGGGCCCACCATCTGAGGTCCTGAGGGCCCTCCTACGGATCTCCTAGGGTCCTCCTCCCTCCTGATCGCTTGAGAGCGAGCCCCATTCATCATTAAACACCCCCTGCCCCCTTCCCGTCTCCCCACGGGTCACGTGCGACCTCCCGTGTGTCATAATCATTCACCAAAGGTAATTAAGCAACACGGTTACCTCACCTCACCCTGCGTCTCTGGCGGCGGTGCGCCGCCAGCGTTCGCATATGGCGAATGGATTATCAACTGGATACCTCCAGCCACACAGGCCAGAGAACAGAATAATGAATCCGTCGTAAGCGATGTGGGTACTGGGGTTATCATCATCTGTGCCAGCCATTACGTACCCTTATCAGCGATAGTTGATAACTGTTTGACGTGATATCATCATAAATTCCAAAGTTAATGAGAGACAGATGTACCGTACAATATAATTTCCCTTCTGCATGTGTTTCGTAACTTACGTTTTCGAGGTAAGAGATAAATAGTTTACGTAATTTGACCTGACGGAGGGCGTCCCTTTAGATTTCATTATCACGCAACAGAATTTACGTAACATTCATGACTCTCATGGTGCCAGCGAGTAGGTTCTTCAATCATGCAGAGATGTCACGAAAACGAAAATACTTCCAAGAATATACTGATAAGATTTTACACTGAGATCATTTTCGAATCACGACTCGGACAGTGAAATGTTGCCTAACATCATATATTTACGGTGAAAAGCTTTATATACTTTGGCCTCAGAATGTTGTATGAAATGTTATCAAAAATTGTATATAATCTCTCATGACATAAGAACTTTGGCTCTGTGGAGGTATGAGAGAAAGATGCCCCCGCCCGCCCGCTCGGACATACAGGTACGACCTGGGTACGAGGATCCGCGGTACGACCTGGGTACGAGGATCCGCCCGCCAGGACACACACGTACGACCTGGGTACTAAGACCCACCCGCCCAGACACACAGGTGCTATCTGGGTGCTAGTGTGGCCAGTGAACACGAGGCCTTCCTTTGTGACCTTTACTGGTCCTCGTGAATATATATATATATATATATATATATATATATATATATATATATATATATATATATATATATATATATATATATATCAAAGGATGTAATAGTCAGGTGGGGAAACCCATACAGAAAAACAGAGTTCATCCAGCAATATGACACACACACACACACACACACACACACACACACACGCACACTCAAAAACAAACACACACACACACACACACACACACACACACACACACACGCTGGGGTAGACAGGGAATTAAGCGAAGCTCTAGATAGAAAAAGAAATTCACTGTTGGATAGGGAGCAATGAAGGAAAATCACGGGCTGTTTTGTGAGAGGTTTAGAAAGGTGTAGGTTGTACAGGGTCGGTGCTTGTTAAGCTGAAGGGCAGATTTCCCGAGAAAGTCAGAAACCCGGAGGTTGACAGTTCGACACTGAAAAATCGAGTTGAAGAGTAAGTGTCACCAAAGTTAGAAATATTATATTAAAGCAGGAGGTGGTTGACAGACCTAAATCACTGATTACTTTTTGCTTGGAAGAGAATCATGGAGCACATCAACCAAAAAAAAGGGGGAAAAAGAATGGATGCTAACTGATGGATTATTGAAGGCTATAGAACTGCCAGACGTAACATCTGTGATGAATAGAAAGAAGAATCAGCGGTTATAATCAAGACACAAAGGGACGATCACTTACCGTTGTTTCGTGTGGATTCGTCTATCCAGAAGGCAAGAAACTTAAAAGACAAGGAGGATCTCAGTGGAGGTATTCATGAAACGTGATACACAGAAGGAAGAAAAGGAAGAGAGTGAAGAATACAGACAGAAGACAAAAAACGGGAAACACCAAATGAGGCAAGAGGAGGGAACAGCTCCGCCAGCACCACAGAGAAGTCAGGAATGTTCGTTGATGGTAACGTCAGACTGAAGATAAGAGAGTGAGGGGTGACTTGATCACAACCTCCCTCACGCATTTAGACCAGCTGGGTGACGTAGGTAGTGAACAGTTCTTCGAGAGATGCAAGGATAGAACAACCAGAGGACATCAAATGAAATGTAACAAAGATGTGAAAAAAGACAGTGGATGAATGGATCATCCGAGTTGTGACACAGTGAATGCGGAAGTCACACAGAAATTCAAACAGCTGTATGGTAGTTGAAAAAGAATCAAGATATGTGTCCCAACAAGTATTAAGCTCCTTCCCCTTTGAGGACGAATAAGTGATTAGAGTCTCTGAAGCGCAGCGGTGACCTTTGTGACCCACTAGATTTACAGGCCAGAGTTCGAATCCCATACAGGCTAGCCGCCTCACACCTCTTCATCCTCCCCTCCGGCGCTGGTCGATATTTGGGCACCTATAAGACATGGTATAAGTAAAAGGTTAAAGATATGGGGCAACACAAGTGTAACACACACTTGTAATCACAACCACAATTTAACCTCACTTGACCTGACGTCAGAGGTAGTGTGCGTGGGTGTTCGTAGTGGTGCTGGATGGTCGTAAAGTTTTGAACTTTCATAGGATGATGTAGAAATAAATGTCCACAGTTGTTTCCTCCAGCACACTAGCACCAGCCTGTGCTCCAGCAAGAGACACATCTCCCAAGCGGTTCTCGTCTCGCCCCATCACCTCCACCTAAACACCAGCGGCTCGTGTCTCACCTCATTACCATCATGTTAACCATCACCACACACCAGCACCCTCACACCACCAGTCCTGTCATTAAGTCACCAGCAGACCACTAATTACCTATTCCAGGACTTCCGTGTGGCCTTCTTGGTGGTGGTGTTGTGGTTTACCTCAGCCACCGACCGGCAGAGGGCCGAGTTATGGCGCGCGGGGCGGCTACCGCTCCTCCCTCAACACCTGGCGTTCCTTGGCCGCAAGGCTCCTAGGGCTCCGGGAGTAGCACGTAAACACCTGACGATTTTAATTCCATATACTTAGTAAGTCCACTTCCTGGGTTGTGCTGGTGTCTCCCAGCCTTGATAGCTGTGGAGTTGTGGAGAAATACTTATAAGAGACGGAGCAAGCCTGGCTATACCCCTAGTGTCAAGATAACTCTTACTTCTGTTTATTAGCAACTTTCAGGTAATATTATCTTCCTAGACAATATATTTCCACGAGATTGGTCGATGCGGTGTGAGTCAAGTCACCCCTGATACCACCGGAATCATGGTAGCGTCCACTCAAAGTTTATACCTCGGTAGATTCACATGGGGTTGTTGGTCGTGTAGACCCTGCCTGGCACCAGCGGCTAGTGGGGTCAACTGATGGTAATGTCGTCCTCATTGTTTGTCTCATGCGTAACCATACCAACTGTTCACATCTGTCTACCACTACTTCACGATCCTTGCCGTCTCTTGAGAGGTTTTATAATATTTTTTTCATCATGAGTTCCATCGGCAGCTGGTTGTTCTTCAAAGCCCACAGACTCGAGCTTTAAGATAATCTTCGTTCCAGAAGAAACCTTTACATCTGCCACACCAGGATGTGGCTGAGTTGCTCTAGATGTTTGTATATACGAGAAGTCGTGGATGTTGTTCCCTTCTCCTGCGGTACAGCCTCTCCAGGTGTTGACGTGGACACTTCGCCTGCAACTGACTCATCGTCACTCCCCAGCTGTGAGGCTCGTCTCTATGTGTTGGCAGCTGGGTCGCCGCGCCTGAGGCGGTCGCCAGCAGCCTTACGCTCAGCAGACCGCCGCCGAGGGCGATATCTTTCTTGACCGCCAGTGATAAACTTGCCGGAGGTGGAATGTCTGAACACAGATTATCAAAGCCACAAACTGTGGGCCCCCAAGGGCTCTCTACTTCCTTGTACCTCTGTGAAACATGATCCTTCGTTGTTGCAGCATGAAGAACCTGGAACTGTGTGAAGGCTGGCTAGTCCCTCACTATGACTTGCCTCTCACCCTTGTCTCGTAGACTCAATGTAGAGTGACGTGTCGGCAAGATATTGGGGAAATGGCTTCAGTGTGTAGCATTTTTGTTGAGCAAATGTAGGTCTGACTCACGGTCGTCTGTGGAAAGCCCGCGGCGTGAACCAAGAAGGTGGTAAACAACACAGCATCCCACAGCAACACCCACACGGTAAACAAGCCTGTGGAACGCTGCCGTCTGGCCAGCTCACAACATGACCCCTTTCCTTCAACCCCCTCCCTTTCCCTTACTCACCAGCGACAAGTGCAACCCCACAGGAACTTGTGGACTTAATACGTATTCATTGTAACTTGAATTATAACATAAGATCACCGATGTTATGTAATACGGAAAACAATGGAAATACTACAAGGAAATTGACACCACTAGACAAGATAGAGTTCAGTCAATATTGTAATGCATAAAAAAGCAGTTATCAAACTATTTACAATAGTGAAACTATAATCACAAGTCTGGAGTCAAGATGTATCGTCTTAACCACACTGTGGTGTTGACCAGAACACAAAACTCTCAAAACACCTAAAAGACGGATCATTATCAAATAAAATAGAGATTATCAATCAAATACATTTTAAGGAATGGATTATGATAATCACTACTCAAACACATCATACCAAGCTTTAGAACGTTGTAATCACCACTAACTCAAAATTTCTCCAGCGACTAAGAGACTCGAGTGTCGATCAGAGGCCTAGCGACCACCTCATCACCTCACGGAACCCTTCAAACCATCATCATCACTCAAGCTCATAGATGTTTCCATAGATCGTAACCGTCTTCACGAACACAAGTGAGGGAAAGCAAATCTAGAAATTAATATCACCTTAGCTCTTTGAGTGCTTGAAGGCAACCAGTTGGCGTTGTCTTGTGGGAACTGACGCCAGACGAGGCAGGAATTCACACAACACACACACACACACGAATTTCAGCCAACGTAAAGCCATATGATCTATGTAGAACACTAGATGAAGCGTGAGACGAGAATAGCAAAGTTAATAAGAGATTAATGAATTATTGTGATTTAATACCTTTATATCATCATCGTTCATACAAAAAGCAAAGAAATTAAAAACTAAACATTTCGCAACGAGTGATGAAGCTATAAAGGATTTGATATATGTTAGAAATTGAAATCTGGTGTCTATAACGACGCTTGAAAATTTGACGATTCTTCCCATCAAGGAAAATACACATCAACAAGTTAATCCATCAGTGAAATACAGGTGCTAGAGGAAGAAAATGAGTAGATACATGCGTATGTGACTGTCAACAATGCCTCAATGTACTCTTGCTATGAGCAAGTCTGGCGCCCTGAAACTTTAAATAGAGACGAGATGTGGAATCTCGTGACAACAAGTTAGCAGTGTCAAAATAAAGCTCTCATTTTTTTCATAGGAGCAGCATTATAGTAGAAACATTACAAAGACACTCGTCAGTCCTTGACAAAGGCTACGCATCCCACAAGTTATCAACAAACGTTTGCATTAGATCCTCCCAGCTGTAGTTCTCTCTCTCCCGAGGTCCAGAGGACTGAGGACAGTAAGGTATGGACCGTCAGTGGTCACTTGTGAACTACTAGTAACCCGCCAACTTCGTCGTCCTCGCAGTGGACTTTCCCCATCCGGGACCTCGACCTTGCCGCTAGCGGCGGTGGCTGCGGCCGAGTCAACTAATGGCTGGTAGTTACAGTGTGTCGCTTGGGGCGTCCTCCGGCGTCTCCCTGGGGCGCCACCTCCTCCAGGCGTCCACCACCTTCCAGGTGTTCACTTCCTCCCCACTGCTTGTATCATACTTCCACGGGGTGTGGTCATGTCCTCCCTCACACATTCTCATCCTTCTGTATCCCTGGGATCATGATGACTCCCCCAGAGAGAGAGAGAGAGAGAGAGAGAGAGAGAGAGAGAGAGAGAGAGAGAGAGGTGGAGCGAGGGGAGGGACCTAGAGAGGGACAGTGGAAGGCACCTTCCACCCCAGAGAAATGCACACAACCCAGAAGGTCATGGAGGGCTACCAGCGCAGCTCAGGTCCGGCAAGCAATTATCCATCTCGTCCACTTCCATTGTTGGTGCCAAACAGTTCCAGCTGCTGCTGACCTTACCTTTATCTGCATTGCCATAAGGTACGTTGTGTATGCGTGTGTCACTACGCCTCTCCTGCCTATCCTTAAGTGAATATACAACCCCAGCGCCCCTTTTATGGGGCTCCGGCAGCTGTAAGGCTGCACTACACAAAGAAGCTGGATACTGATGAAACTTCATTGGAGGGAGAAAATCCTTGATGCGGTTGTGCTTCTTTTCGCACAATCATCAGGATACATATCAAACACTTCTACCATCGCCAGCCGGAGAATCGAACCCAGGCTACCGAGAACCTCAGGTCAGCATACTGCTGACCTGGGTTCGACTCTCGAGCGCGCAGTGGTAAAATTGTTTAGAGTGATTCACATCTAAACATTACATGTTCTGTTCTTAACGCTACCTTGCTTACGCGGGAAATGGCAAATATGTATATATATATATAAGGATACATCTTGGCCGAAGATGACTTTTTACTCTTGATGTAGCCACATTCCGGCAAATTCCAGTAACACACACACACACACACACACACACACACACACACACACACATAAAACCCCCTCATATTCTGCACACACAATCCATCAGCTCCACCCTAATCTACGCCTCGCTTACGGAGATGTCCATCCTATTAAGAGCAAATGTAGCAAAGTTGCAAAGCACATAAAAAAGAGCACTCATAGCAATCACTAACCTAACCTAACCTAACCTAACCACAAGCGCTCAGCTCCTACATACTGAAATTTAGATCCTCTTTATAAAGTCCTTCCTTGATATGCTCAACACTCATTGCCTTGCAACATCAGCGAACGCGTCTCATCCAAACCACTGCCTAACCAACCTCCAACCCACAACTCGAAATGAAAGGCTTATCCCTGGCTCACAGTTCAGCATCCTATACTCACAGATTCTCTCATTCCCAAC
Organism: Panulirus ornatus; assembly: GCF_036320965.1. NCBI lineage: Eukaryota > Metazoa > Arthropoda > Malacostraca > Decapoda > Palinuridae > Panulirus > Panulirus ornatus. The sequence continues at coordinate 19,206,363 of NC_092226.1, forward strand.
ACATCCAAGTGACCCGACGAGCACCAAACACCCTCCCAAACCAGTCGAAAAGCACCAGTCCACCAGACACACCCACCCGTCCAGTGACCTACACTCACACACACCTCCAGACTTACAGAAGACACACTTGCCTATCTCATCTCTGGGCGTCACCCCATCCCACCAATGTTACCACCACCGATTGAACTCACCCAAAACCCCTCTCGTGTCCAAGATGCAACTCCCACACTGAAGACACTGGACACGTACTCCTTCATAGTCGTTCACTCACCTCACACAGACAGACGCACATAGCATCACCACACTCCTTGATCCATGGTAATGTCCGACGGAGCGCCTGGGGAGGCTACATAGAAGGGGTTCCTGAGTCTGGAAGTTGCACTAGCACTTATCATAGAGCCCGTTCATACTTGAGGTGTTTACATCATAAACCAGAGGAAGGTTTCGCTTGGTTGTTGGCCACTGAACTCAAGGTCAGCATTTTTAAGAGCCTAAGAATTTCTCCTCCCAGGCCTGGCCTGGCCTCTCTCTCTCTCTCTCTCTCTCTCTCTCTCTCTCTCTCTATATATATATATATATATATATATATATATATCCCCTGTACCTGCATGTAATGCTCGGCAGTGAGGCTTTCCAAGAGCTCGTGGTGGAGGGTTGCACCTGCTGGCCCCAGCAGAGCATAACGTAGGTCTTAAAAATCAGCGAGAGTGAAAGTTGAACCGCCTTCTCAGGCAGTGACATCTGAGGCTGAGCGCCGCCCGGGAACCCTGTGGAAATACCAACGTGTTGTGTGGCGCCTGGGTCGAGGTCAGGACCCGCTGGACGCTCAGGCTACCCCAGGGTCATGCTGGATGGAACACTGTGACCCTGCCTGACACGCGAAGTCTTATCTGGTATCAGAACTTCTCTGTCAACGTCATATTACTTCGCTGACCGCCATACGGACCCTGGCAGACCTACTGAGAAAACATACAGTCCTTACTTCGTCTTCACGACGTGTTAAGGACATTATTCCTACGAACAGAGTTCGGAAATATAGTATTCGTCCCGCTCTGTTGCCTCATATAAGCACATAATAATCTTGCCTGCTCGCAGGTTTTCAAATGATCAGCGCAACTAAAACACAAGAGAGGCAAGACACCGCCTCTCTCCTGTTTCGTATACCTCCGGCCACAGGCGTCCATCTGTGTCAGCTCAGACATACCCTTCTCTATATCAAGTCCTTTATGAGCAGACTGAATAACCCCGGCCTCGCAAGTCCTACCAGCAGGTAACTCAGCGTGGTAAGCACTGCCGGTACCTATTAACACGTTAGCCTCGATGACCACTGCTAGTGATGTTAGGCGTGAGAAGTATTGCCAGCAGCCAGCCAGGCGTGATGTATATGACCCCAGTCGTGTGGTAAATACTATAAGATGACGCTCATTAAACCAGTGTGGCGTGAGCTCCAGGCCGGAAGGTCAAGAGGAAGCCACAGACTCCGAACTCTTATCCCGACGGATCGTGAGGTACACCTGGTGAAGAAGGTACACTGCCTCGCCACCAGGTAGGTCTCCCCCTGTCCCAGGGGACGACCAGACTAAGTCCCCCTCCCCCCAGTCAGAAATCACTCGGATGCTTTAAAAGAAACGATCGATGAAAAATAAAAGCTCCGTCATTTCATAAGTACATCTGTTGGGGGATTTAAAGTATCATGTGCTCTGTGGTAGAGAGATGTATTGTGCTGGACGGTCTTGTTGTGGGCTGACACAGTTTATACACTGCCTCGCTCTATCCACGATTGTTATAACTTTTAAACTACCATCAACTTCTTTCTTTTTTTATCCTTCATAATTCCCCGCCACCTAAGCAGCTCTGTATCTTTCAGCTTTTCTGGATATCCATAACTTCTCAGAGGTCGGGATTCTCCAGCAGCTTCTTCACCCTCAACCACCAGACATTTTTCTTCCTCTTATCTGTTACAACTGTTTGTCTTTAGGATGTTGAACCGTCGACTGACGAGGCTTGGATGGTGAGAGCGGTGCATCTTGAGAGTGAGGGAGAGTGAGGGTATCCAGTTATGGGGAGGGGGAGGGTCAGAGCTGAGTGGGAGAACTGGACTGAAACAGTACAGGTCAGGGGAAATGCAATAAGGTCCGATGAAGACCATTTATGTGCGTCGTGCGCAGCTGTGGTGTATACGATTACATGAGACTGGTATTCCCAGGGTCAGTAGGTGGTGCAGGTGGCCGGGCGAGACCAGGTAGGGGTCTGTCTGTGGCCAAGTGAGGTCAGGTAGGGGTCAGCAAGTGGTAAAGGTGGCTAGATGAGGCCAGATGAGGGCCAGTGCGTGGTGAGGGAGGCCAAATGAGGTCAGGTGGGGGGTCAGCAGGTGGTACGAGTGATAAAGTAAGGTCAGGAGAGGGACGGCAGATGGTGAAGGTGAGTAGGTAGGGGTCAGGACGTGGTGAGGGTGGCCAGGCAGAAGCCATTATGTGATTAGGGTGGCCAGGTAGGGGCGACACTGGCCAGGTCTAAATAGATACGCGGTAAGGGTAACCATGTGAGTCCAGGTGTGTGGTGAGAGTGGCCAGGTGAAGCCATACCGAGGCCAGGTACTGGTGAGAGTGGCCAGGTAAAGCCAGTTAAGACCAGTGGGCGGTGGGGGTGGGCAGATGAGGCCAGGTAGAGGGCAGCACGTGGTGAGGGTGGGCAGGTGAGGCCAGGTAGAGGGCAGCACGTGGTGAGGGCGGCCAGGTACGGGCCAAAGGGTAATCCAGAAGCAGCATATCACTACCCTGAGTGGACGGCTGGTGAAGACTGCTCGGATGTGTGACGAGGCAATTACTGAGGCAACCCGCGCCAGAGGAGCGTTACTGATCAGTAATGTTTACTGTCAAGAGGTACAAGTTGTACTTAGTGGTGGGATTATCTACGGAAGGAATACCAGACTCATCTTAGCACGCACACCACAGCTGTCGTTTGGATGATGAAGTCCTTCTCGCGCCTCATGCGTGCGAGGCCTCTGTCTCTCCCTCCCTCCCTCCCTCTCTCCTGAATAACGAGGTGAGGCAAGAGAGCAGCACCTCCTCACCCTCTTCCACTCTCAAGGTGCATCACGATGCCTCACTTTCATCCTCCCAACCTCGTCAGTCGAAACTGTAGAATTCTGAAGGTCAACGGTTGCAGAAGATAAGAGAAAGAGATAAGAAACACTGATGACAGTGTAGCATCCCTACGCCATTATTGTGGAGGGGCGGCTCTTGGAGTATTCTAAAATACGAGAATATATGTACAGACACCATGCAATATGAAGACTTTCTTCATCACACTTTGCTGTTTCCCACGTGAGCGAAGTACCGCCAACAACAGACGGAGAGCGGTCTTATATCCTCACATCCACACTGTAGCTTTCACATATAATGCATCGATACCAGAACATCCCCTATGCATAGCCAACGACTTCCCGTTCCTTGGTTTCCCTTGACCACTTCATACACCGTAGTTCAGCCAAATGACAGCACGTCGCCTCCTCTATACCTCATCGCTCCAGTTCACTTTATCCCATGCACACCTATCACCTACATGAATATTCAGGACCAGACTAAGAGAGCCTCTCCCACTCCATCCTTACGTCTCCTTCTTGGTCTCCCCCTCCCATTTGCCCCCTCTACTGCTGACACGTATATCCTCCTAGTATGTATCTCTTCACTCATCCTCTCCGCATGTCCGGATCATTTCAGCACACTCTGGTCAGGTCTCTCACTCACACTCCGCTCGCCACCACACCTCTCTTTTTCGCCGTCGTTCCTCACACAATCAGCTTTCTTCAAACCTCACACTGTCCTAAAGTATTTCATTTCCAACACGCCAAAACCCACTCCGTTCTCTTGCATTCAATAACTAAGACCGACACCCATACATCACCATCGGGACTAGTGCGACATCAACCATATATTATATATATATATATATATATATATATATATATATATATATATATATATAGGGGAGAAATAATACTTCCCACGTATTCCCTGCGTGTCGTAGAAGGCGACTAAAAGGGGAGGGAGCGGGGGGGCTGGAAATCCTCCCCTCTTGTTTTCTTTTTCTTAATTTTCCAAAAGAAGGAACAGAGAAGGGGGCCAGGTGAGGATATTCCCTCAGAGGCTCAGTCCTCTGTTCTTAACGCTACCTTGCTAACGCGGGAAATGGCGAATAGTTTGAAAGATATATATATATATATATATATATATATATATATATATATATATATATATATATATATATATATATATATATATATGAAGTCTGTTGGGGATGAGAGAGCTTGGGAAGTGAGTCAGTTGTTGTTCGCTGATGATACAGCGCTGGTGGCGGATTCATGTGAGAAACTGCAGAAGCTGGTGACGGAGTTTGGTAAAGTGTGTGGAAGAAGAAAGTTAAGAGTAAATGTGAATAAGAGCAAGGTTATTAGGTACAGTAGGGTTGAGGGTCAAGTAAATTGGGAGGTGAGTTTGAATGGTGAAAAACTGGAGGAAGTGAAGTGTTTTAGATATCTGGGAGTGGATCTGTCAGCGGATGGAACCATGGAAGCGGAAGTGGATCATAGGGTGGGGGAGGGGGCGAAAATTTTGGGAGCCTTGAAAAATGTGTGGAAGTCGAGAACATTATCCCGGAAAGCAAAAATGGGTATGTTTGAAGGAATAGTGGTTCCAACAATGTTGTATGGTTGCGAGGCGTGGGCTATGGATAGAGTTGTGCGCAGGAGGATGGATGTGCTGGAAATGAGATGTTTGAGGACAATGTGTGGTGTGAGGTGGTTTGATCGAGTAAGTAACGTAAGGGTAAGAGAGATGTGTGGAAATAAAAAGAGCGTGGTTGAGAGAGCAGAAGAGGGTGTTTTGAAATGGTTTGGGCACATGGAGAGAATGAGTGAGGAAAGATTGACCAAGAGGATATATGTGTCGGAAGTGGAGGGAACGAGGAGAAGAGGGAGACCAAATTGGAGGTGGAAAGATGGAGTGAAAAGGATTTTGTGTGATCGGGGCCTGAACATGCAGGAGGGTGAAAGGAGGGCAAGGAATAGAGTGAATTGGAGCGATGTGGTATACAGGGGTTGACGTGCTGTCAGTGGATTGAATCAAGGCATGTGAAGCGTCCGGGGTAAACCATGGAAAGCTGTGTAGGTATGTATATTTCCGTGTGTGGACGTGTGTATGTACATGTGTATGGGGGGGGTTGGGCCATTTCTTTCGTCTGTTTCCTTGCGCTACCTCGCAAACGCGGGAGACAGCGACAAAGTCTAAAAAAAAAAAAAAAAAAAAAATATATATATATATATATATATATATATATATATATATATATATCGCCAGGTCATGCAGACAGTGGTGAGGAAGAAGTACCAGACCCGTTGTGTGTCAGCCTGGAGGCGACGTGGACGATGTTATACGACTCGCGCAGCCTAGCCTCCGCCTCCACAGCTGGCAGCCTCAGCTGTTGCTTCTGCTGTTTGTTTGGCTCCATCACCTGACTCACGGTCACCAGCCGATGATTCAAGCCTCAGCCAACGGGAATACTAGATCTGTTTCGTAACAAGTGAATGAACATATTTTCTCCTCTTGTTCATGAATGTATAGACACCGGACTCTTATTTTTCGATCATGCGGAGTAACTTAAATGAGCCAAAGTCAAGGGTGGTGGATCAGATCATAGATTAACCCTCTCTATTTTTTTTTTCCTATAGGTGTCTTAATACGTTAAGTGTCTCGTTTCATAGAGACTGTAAGGAATGGCAGCCTAAGATATACGTTTTTGAGTTTTTGACTTCTAAACCCCCCCAGGAAAATCCTTTAAAACACCTCAAAGAAAATCACGGTGTGTGGGCAAACTGAAACAAACTACACACGCCTTCCAGATTTAAAGACAAAACATCAATGATTCAAAACTTTGATCGTTGGGAAGAAGAAGGAAAAAAAATGTTTTCCTTCGACGGAAGCAAGTCATAAGTAGTATACATCATGGCTGGGAACCGCGCGTGTTGATACACATAATAGTGGGGAGGGTGAGGGTAAGAGAGTGGAGACGTGGTAATGAGGGAAGTCTGTTGCTGATACAAGATAACTCTTTACACTTTCATCAGATTACGTGACAATGTTGTACATGCACTTGTCTGATTTTTTAAAAAGAATCTCTCTCTCTCTCTCTCTCTCTCTCTCTCTCTCTCTCTCTCTCTCTCTCTCTCTCTCTCTCTCTTCTCTCTCTCTCTCTCTCTCTCTCTCTCTCTCTCTCTCTCAATGAATCCACATTCACTGTCACATTGACGCACACGCTCATTTTCACTCACACTCAGCACGTTTCTCCCCTGTGTGTGTGTGTCTGTGTGTGTGTGTGTGTGTATGAGTGTGTGTATATATACGTGTGTGTGTGTGTGTGTGTGTGTGTGTGTGTGTGTGTCTGTATTTTTCTATATGAATGAACACTGCGAGGAGGGAGTCTTACACTCGTGGGGTCCCACCTCTTGAACTTTCTCTTTCATTAAAAACCTCTTAAACTTATGTATGCTGTCTGTGTTCTCAGTTTCACCATTTAGTTTATCCTCTTCATCCACCAACCTTAAGGAAATACTCCATTACATCTTCTCTTGCAAGTTTCTTGCTCAATTTCATGTCATGTTCTCTGGTTTCTCCAGCCTTGCACCTGTCAAAGAATTGTGCGGTGTTGACTACATTAAACTGATTTAAAAACTTAAACGTAGCGATCAAGTTACCCCTTACTCTTCTCTTTTTTCATGGTGGGCAAATATAGGGCCACTAACCTTTCTCTATAACTCGGCTTTCTTATTTATGGTACCGTCTATGTTGACTTCCTCTTGACCTTCTCTGTTAGTTTTATGTGCTTCCTTAGGTTTGGTGACCAGACTTGAGACGCATAATCTAGTTCTGGCCTTTTGTAAGACGTGAAGAGCTTGCTGAATATCTCATCATCCATATATCTGAATGCTCTCCTCATATCTGCCGGCAGACAGGATGTTTCCTTCACTATTCTCCAAAGGTAACAATTTGGGAACACTGTCTACGTCTTCTTGTTTAGCGATGCATTCTTCCTTGCTTCATACTTCCCACATCATTTTGGTATCATCTGCAAACACATTCAAGGGACGAGCGCAATCCTTTTCGATAAGTCACTCATTCATGTCCTCGCATATCCTTACTTCACCCTTTACACTTCTTCTCTTACAATTCCTTTGCCTGATCAGCTGCTCTTGAACTGACAACACACTCCACATGAATATGTGCAAATGTTGTGGATTTTCTCTTGTCTTGTCCACAATATTGTTCTCAAAGTTTCTCTGTCCCTTCTCTTCTGCTAGACTAGTTTCTCGCTCTCGCATGCCTTACAGATGCTGGCTGGCTGGACTGCCGCCTTTGTCTTCGTCACAGCGCATCTCGAAGCTCTCTTGCGTTTCACTGAACCTGTATTCCTCTTTTTTCTTAATCCACATAATCTCTCACCAAAACCCTGGAACCCTGGCTACTAAAGTCCAGTTCCCAATTTATGCCACTACAGACTTTGTGTGTGTGTGTTAGAGGGTTTAGATAAGTCTACATATGACTGTGTGCATAATCATATTTGTACAATTTTACGTATACATCTAACGAAGTAGCAAGTTGTTTCCCAGAGGTGTATAATCTCGAATTTACCTCCTCCCACCTCACTACTCCTACCTCCTGTCTCACTCCTCCCACCACCTACACCTTCCACCTCACGTCTCCCAAGCCACTCCCCGGGGACAGCGCCCCTAGCGTGGCCTATGCTCCCTCCCACACCTGACCTGGGGCAGTATGAAGAGTTCCCCAGGCTGGAAACGTACGTAACCCTGGGGAGGTGTGGGTGGAGAGGCTCTGCTGGATATACCAAGGGGAAAGTTTGCGAGTTGCTCATCTTGTAAACAAAGGTTAAGACATTCGCTTTGGCTTTGTATACACGACGATGGGGTCCATTGTGTTGTTACCACGTCAAAGGCTTTCTTGGTGGATAAAACGTTTCGTCACCTTGTTTGTCTGTACTGAATACCTGCAGAGATACGACTCATTATAAACATAAACTAAAGATTGAGCGGGGGATGCGTAACGCAATTTCTGAACGCATCTTGAGCGCTACGGTACGACCCTTCAGCGCTACGGCATGGCCTATGGGAATTACAGTACGACCCTTGTTGATCACTAAAGTACGACCCTTGAGCACTACGGTAAGAACCCTTGATTACCATGGTACGACCCTTGTGCACTACTGTGAGAACCTTAAGACTACGATACGAAGCCCGGAGCAGCAAAGTACGACGACCTTGAGCACATACGTCAAGACCCTTCAGCACCACGATGCGACCCTTAAGCACTACGTTACGAACCTTCAGAACTACAAGGCGGCCCTTAAGCACTACATTACCAACCTTTGAGCGCTACGGTACGACCCTTGAGCACTACCGTGCGACCCTTCAGAGCTTGGGTACGACCCTTGAAACTACCATACGACCACTGAGCACGACGATGTGTGACCTTTGAGCACGATGGCCTGGCCTTTGACCTGCTTCTTAAAGATCAGGTCAAAGGCAAGGCAATGAAACTCAAATGTCGTGCTTCAGGGCCGTACCATCGTGCTCAAGGTACGTACCGTCTTGCTTCAGGGCCGTACCGTCGGGCTCAAGGAACGTACCGTCTTGTTTCAAGGTCGTACCGTCGTGCTCAAGGTACGTACCGTCTTGCTCCAGGGTCGTACCGTCGGGCTCAAGGAACGTACCGTCTTGCTTCGGGGCCGTACCGTCGGGCTCAAGGAACGTACCGTCTTGCTTCGGGGCCGTACCGTCGGGCTCAAGGAACGTACCGTCTTGCTTCAGGGTCGTACCGTCGTGCTCGTACTGGAGGTGGTAATGTTACAGCTAAGGAAACGTGAAGTGGGGCTCGAACCAGTATCTCAGGGTTACTGAGGACGACGCCTGCAGCACCTGGTCCACTCCCGTGCTGGCCTGGTGGTGGTGGTGGACGAGCTGGGCGGACACACCAACAACTCCCTCGCTCCTGACACATCCCTCACCCCTGGCAGGTGACCTTACGTCCACCAGACTGTACACTACAGAAATAATATATTATGAACGAACTATTAGGGTACACCTTCAAACTAAGGTTCATATATGTGTGTGTGTTTTATTAGGCTCCATTCACCAAGAAATTCCTCTTCTAAGTAGAGACAATATAAAAAAATTGGACTATATTCAGGCCGCCAAAGTCAAGTCATAACCGCCACCCGTAAAAATCTGTAACGCCCTCAGGTGTGAAAGATAGTTCAGAGACCAAATACATTGTGGGTATGACCCACGATCAGGGAAGAAGTGGAAAACTTGATATTAAAAAAGGGTTGGTTGTAAATGTTTGGGAACATATTTTAGAAAGCAAATAGTGCTAAAGTTTCTCCCTGTAGGGAAAGAAGCAAACATTACAGTAGCTCATCCTCGAGTTCCCAATGGCTACACAGTAGAAACCAGAATGATACCTATAGAAGAAAGGGGAAAGAAACAATACTGGGGAGCAGGGCGAATGGCTCAAGTCTTGAGGTCAAATTGAAAGACTTATGAAGTTGGATGGCACTAACCTCGACTCTTAGATAACTATGTAGATCTAGATCCTCCCTGGATGTGAAAGTTTCCTATACAGAGACGAATCAGTTCCTGTGGAACTGGAGCAACTATTCGAAAGAGAAAAGGTTTCGGCACCTCGACATGACTCCCACTTTCTTAGAGACAGACATAGCTTTTGGTAAAGTGGGATCTCCAAAGTTCATTAGAAGTTGTGGGACTTCTTAGCATGTTATTTTTGTTCTAAGTCATAAAAGGGAACAGAAAAGTTGCGAGTTTTATAAATAGAAAAAAAAAAGAATTGGGAAGAAAGTGAAATCTAGAGGCATTAGACCTAACTGGGTCACGTCAGCTCCACTGCCAGCTCATGTCGAGATCTGAGGTTTATAAACACATTTGTGACGACACGAGGCCTAGATTGAGCAAGAGAAGATGTAGCGGACATCAAGAAAGTGGAGGAGTTGAGAGGTCAGGGTCTGAGTACATTTGCTTATCTTTTCAAGAAAGGAGATCGTTGATGATAAGAAATGTAAACATATGCAAGCAATACAGTGGGTCTCCATACTGCCACTCGTCATAATGTTCATAATGGGGGAAAGAATCACTAGAGGCATCGAGGAACCACCAGAAGCATCTGCACTCCACCCTTTATAAACCAAAGTTCACCTCACTCTTGAAAACACCACTTCACCCTCGAGAAACGCACCATCGCTTCACCCTCGACAAATGCATCTCCACTGCGATCCGCTGTGGGTCAGATTGGATTCATACTTATCACACGCGACACCAATGGGCTTTGACCTGACCTATAAAGCTTACAGACTAGGATAAAAAAAAGATGCTGATTTTTGGAAAGGTCTAAAGAAAAGAGAATCAAAAACGGTATCTTTCCTTTTTACGAAAGAAAACAAAAACAGGAAGGCGAGTGTAGGAGATACATCGTTGTTGACAAGGAATGAAGGGAAAGGCTGATCTCTCAACACACACGGAAACAGACCGGTCAGAGAGGAAGCTACGCGCGAGAAAACAATAGTGGACGCGGGGAGGATAGTCATAAGAAAGTAGCTTAGAGATCAGACCCCAGTACCCTACGTCCGGTCAACAGTTTTAGATGTATCATGGGTTACAACACACGATCCTCCCCTCTCCTTTCCCCAAATCTCTCAGAGAGAGTGACCAGATATTTGATAAGACTGGGAAGGATATTGAATGAAGGTTTCGCACCGCGAAAAGCCACACGGATGACCAGAGAAAATACTTTGAGGTTCAAGATGGAGAAGGGAATGGAAGACGACTTCGGAAAGGTAAAGTCAGAGCAACAAAACAATAGCTGGGAGGGGGACCTGGAACGGTCTCCCCTCCCCCTTTTTTCTTTTGAGGAGGACATGATGTACCACTGCTGTTTCCAAGATAACTTTTACCTTTCAAACAGAAGAGGAAAAGACGAGCATACACAGGTGCCGGTGAGGGAGCTTAGTCCTCACTCGTGTTTCGAAGTCGTCGACTGTGGCGACAGAGGAGAAAAAGAGAACCAAAATTAGTCAAGTTTGTCATCAGGAGAGACGACTATTAGTGTCGTCGGGTCTGAGATAGTTTTAGCTGAAGACCAGAGAGACCTATTAGGTTGCCACACTTCCAGTGGAGAAAGGGACGCATCACTTCACTATGATATCTGAGATGATATCGAGCGGAGACGAGAACTGAATGCGAGGCAGAATAGGTGGTTTTCCAGACCTGATCTGTCAGCTGCCTCGCCCGATTCGCCTCTGAATAGGAACGACTGAATCACGAGTTGAATGAAGCTGGGATCAATGCCTCCATCCCCATAGCAATACCCTCTTTTCAGCAGATATAGAAGCATCACCAGATTCATCTCGTCTGAATTAAGAAACAGGAAAATGATGGTAGGTGGGAAAACGTATCACGTCAACGTCTGGACATTTAAGATCCACGAGACGTGCAACATGCGTGTTGGTGGTGGAATAAACACAGACTCCGTCTCTGAAGCGGAATCTTCAATAAATATTAAGACTGGAGATGCGAGACGAATAACGAAGTGTGAAAGCAAAATTAACGCACCTATGGCTGTCAGAAGGTAAAGACAGTATGTAGCCAGGCTGTTGCCTTTTGTGTTGGTAGATACTTTTCTACATGAAAAGTATATAATGTTTTTCTACCTTTAATATATACTTGTTTCTTCTCTAACCACACTGATGTATAATATCCATGTCTCTTCCACTATCACAAATAGGCCTCGAATGGACCAGGGGGTCTGTTACTGTTTGAATTCTTTTGTGTGGCCAGGGATCTTTTTATCAATGCCTTTTTTTTTTTTTTAATCTGTGAGAGGAAGCGAGCCAGAGACGAAGGAAGAATGACAAGTTTCAGCAAACAGCGTCTCTGGCTGATGGTTGTCAAACTATTGAAGTAAACATAGCCAGCGGAGGTGATGAACTATGATAGGATATATGGGCAATGGAGAGGTAGAGCTGTGTGAGGGAACTGGGAGTCGGAAATGACTGTGGGTGGGAGCTGGGAGTCGGGAAGGACTGTGGGAGGGATCCGGGAGTCGGTAAGGACTGTGGGAGGGATCCGGGAGTCGGTAAGGATTGTGAGAGAGAACTGGGAAGGACTGTGGGTGGGGGGAGGACTGTGAAAGTGGAGAAGAACTGTAAGGGGAAGAACTGGAGACGGCCCGTCCCATCTGTGGGAACGTGAGGAAACAGAAAATGTGAAAAACATTAGTACGGACAACCTCAGTGTAGAGTGAGGGAGTAACAATAACTTAAGCATCTGAAATAATGAATAACACACTAGTGAAGGGTGATGACAGGTGGCAGAGGACGAGTGGCGTGTGTGCTCGACAAAGAGGGAGCGACAACCACAGGAGGGAGTCACGATAGATCATCCAGGAATGTGGCAGAGAATAGACCACTACAAGAACGACCCCATGCCACCCATTAGCATCATTACCAGTAATTGTTACGATGGAAATTAACCTCTAATTCTCCTCCTATAACTTTCTACCTCCATAAAGCAGCTCCAGGCCTCACGTTCGGGGAGGCTCGGAGGAACGGAGGGATGAGAAGGTGTAGCCGAAGCTGGTGAGAACGTGTGTTGTGCCGGAGGTAAAGTGTGTGGCCCAAGATCTGTGGCCAGAAGTCTATGGCCCGACAACAGTGGTCCCTGCCACTCCTTCCGCTGCTTGACTTTAGGATTAAACAGTACTGTAAAATGCAAAAAAACTTCCGCCGCCATGAAGAAAGGTAGATGTATAGAAATTAATTATACATGTGTCAGCTTTCACTCTCGTGCGTGTGTGTGTGTGTATACGTATGTATGAGTGCATACATGTGTCATTTGTTCTCCTTAAAGTCTTCCGTATCGTGTCTGTCATTAGAGGGAAAGTATGCATGTCTAATTCTCTTCCTTAGCAACGGAGTTTTAAACTTCTTCACACATACATGATACGAGTCCTTATCAGTCCATATATACAGTACTACTTTCACCATTACCTTGATTCATTATCCCATTCATTATTTTCACTTAATAGTTGCAGAACAAACATATATTAAGTACTCGTTAAGTGCATCTACTGAGGTAATCCATCCTCTAGCTCACTGCACACATTCATTCTCTTTCATCCATTAACTTCACCCTAACTGTCCAGCCATCAGCCTCGACCATCACTTCGTCGTTACCCAAGATTAAAGTGATGTTTAAAGAATCATATATTGTCCCCCGTCACCAAGCAGGGTCCCAGACTGACTTTCTGCTCCCTTTGTAGAAGCAATTTTTCTGTGTATATTTCACATGAGTATGGCAGGTCTCTCTCCCTTCGTCACGTACATATACACATCTTACACTAATTTACTCACCAGCAGACGTTCATGGTAAAAGGGTTATGAGAAGTTAGGGTGGTAGGTGGGTGGGTGGCCATGCTGGTGGTAGAGGACATGGGGGAGAGGACCTCAGGATAAGTTAGGAGGAAGACTGGCGCGGGTGGTGAGGCAGAGACGAGCGTCCAAGTAGTAGGTATACACTTGTTGAGCGATGTTGTCCATGAATAATGTGAATATGAATGCATGGATGCCAGAGACGGTTGTGACGTACAAGGTGACGTCCAAGACTGGTGTTCATAATATATATATATATATATATATATAAAGGAAGGATGTCCAGTGGTGGGACGCCCGTCCAGCGAGGTTGTACACTGCATCATAACCGTAAAGATCTGGTGGGGTCTGGGAGCCAGCTGGTCCTCGGCCAACACATAGGTTATCGCACCACGCCGCCCCAGAGGACAGACCATCATATGGGTTATCGCACCACGCCACCCCAGAGGACAGACCACTATGTGGGTTATCGCGGCAGATATCGTCAAGATAGTGAGGACGGTGGAGTAAGGAGTGCGACAGGCACCACACAGTAGATAACATAGTAAACAATGGGCCGCTCCCCCGGCATGCGGTAGTTCAGACCTGGGTACAAACGTCCCATCACCCACTGCTACACCGTCAGGCACTAGGGTTCTGCTACACCGTCAAGGTACTGGGGTTCTGCTGGGTGTTTCAACATGGTCAAGTTGTGGCGCATTTCTCTCTCCGTATTGTCAAGTCTCCGTGTGAAGGTGGATGACTGTAATTACCCATTTGTATAGTACAGGGCGGGAGTCCTACGCCCGCTGGGCCCCATATCTTTACAAACTTTCTATACTATTGCACAACTTTCTTAAACTTTCGTTTCCCGTCAGCTTTCAAAGTTGCATCACACCATCTTCCATCCATCCACTAAATACAAAAGTCAATTTCTTTTGACACTTTCTCGACTGATGTCATGAGATGACCTCTTTATGTCCTATCGCTGCAGCTTCTCTATCCACTGTTGACATCAAACTGGCTTATGAACTTGAGGGCTGTGATCAAGTCACCCTATACTCTTTGGTCTTCCATGGTGAACACGCTTCTGGCCTCTAACCTCTCAGCATAGAAAACAAACTTTGTTTTCTATGCTGGACCTCCGCCATGAACCTCCTCACAATAACGGAATTCCTTCATTATAAGAACATCTCGAGAGAGCGAATGTACCCCTGCTGCTTTGTGTATCACTCCGGTCATTCCTCCAGTATCTTCCTCTCACATTTGCTCTGGTTCATTGAAAATCTTTTTGAGGGATTGCCAGAAATCAAGTCCGGTTATGCAGATCCCTCACACAGTTGCTCCCTCCATTGTGCATTCTTGGAATCCATTAACATTTACTGTCCCTAATTAAGAGAGCCATTCCACCCACTCTGATTTCCTCATCCATGTGTGACATTACATCTCGATAATTACCTACAGTATGGGAGGAGGGTTCTACACTCGTGGGGCCGCCACCTCTTAGTGAATTACTTTTAGATTTTTTTCCGATTTGATAAGGGATAGCACGTAGTGCTCACCGCAGAGAAATTCAGAGTTACGAAGAGTCATGCGAGTTACATGTCTTGTGTGTGAAATGAAGTGTATTTGTGTGCGTGTCTCTGTGGATGGAATACCAGGAATCCACATTTTCTGGAGACACTTAGAAAAGGCAGCAGCCTGAGCCAGAGAGTGGAACTCGACAGCCACTAATGTGCTGGTCCACTGCTACCTAAGCGAGAGTACCTCCCTGGCAGGGCGAGATGGGGGGGGGGGGGGGAAGGTTGCCACCTGCTGCTCAGCCGTGCCATATTTCTCGGGTCAAAAGGTCAAAGTTCAAGGTTATGGGGTCAGGTAGGTACAACTGGAAGTGGATGACCACCTCGATGATAACGTCGAAGTTCACATAGTAACGTCATGGGGTGGTCACTCGTCTGAACCTCTCGGGAGATTTTCTCATATTAATAATCATTCATATTATGAGCTCTTGCCTCAGATCAGCTGACAGGTCCCATGTGTGTGTGTGTGTGTGTGTGTGTGTGTGTAACATTTACTCATTTGTACTGTCCGGGGAGGGAGCTATACATTTGTGAGGCCACACATCTTAAACATTCTTAGACAATTCTTTTTTTTATCATCTCTATGATGCATTAACCACACTGTCAATTTGTTCCACTTATTCACCATTCTTATGATACGAAAGGTTCTTCTTATCTTTGCTTCTGTTTGTGCACTTTTATGTGTGTGTGTGGTGGGCGGATGGGGGTGTCATCTAGCGGGTCACGAACCCTGAACGACCAGTCATGTCTTACTCATATGCTGCTCTGCCAGCGAGAGTAACTCGTATGACAAAGTATCTTAATACTATATGATCGTTAATATCTTTAACCAATACCTTTAAATCTCGTTTTCTTTACCATTTCAACACACCAAGAATTTCTTGTACGATTAATTCGTAATGTGTCTTCAAGCTACAGCACCAGGGTTACAAGTGGTGCTTTGTTAAGTGTATAATTCATTTATAAAACGAATTATGAAGGCACCAGGGTTACGAGTGGTGCTCTGTTAAGTATGTAATCTATTCATAGAACGAATTATGAACCTGACAGCAAATCACAAAGTCCACAGCGTCTGTAACACACAATTCCACAAATTCTCTTCACTATGAACGTGTCCAATGTATTGTGAAAAGTTTCCCTAGTTTCTATACACAACGTTCACCGGGCGGCCTGTGTCACATAAACTGGGCCAAAAGTGTATAATTTACGGTGTTAATAACGAGTTTTCAAAGAGGTTCAGACAGGTGACCACCACATTACATGACAGTGTGAACTTCGCCTTTATCACCCGCAAAGTGATGGAACCCACTTCCACTTCTACTCATTTGACTCCGCGACCTTGACTATTGACCTTTTGACCCGAGGAATATTAAACCCAGCTGAGGTAAATGAAAGTCAAGTGTTGGGACAGAGTATGAACCTTACCTTAACTATCCATTACAGAGCCGTACAACTGACAGGAACGGGGACAGACAGACAGACACACACACACAGCACAAGGTTGAAGATGCTGACACTGTTCATTAACAGTTAAGAACATTTTGAACACAAGAGTAGCGATAAAGTTAGATCCACGACTGTCTAGAAAGACATTGAATTATTTATAATTATCCGCCGTGCTGATGGTAACTGGACTACATAGTCACGTCTGTTGCAGCAAGACATCCTCTAAGTCCAGCTGACGTCACTGCCTAACGCACCGAATTGGTAGTTACGATTAGCGACTGCGCCGACATCCAGCGTACAAACCAGGTGCGTCACGGGCCAGGTGGAGCTGAAGCTTTCCCAGTTGATGTCGGTCGTCAATACAAAAAATGTACTCGTTTACATACGACATGTTATAAACTTCTATGGATCTTTACGTCTAAAGGATGTCAGTACGACCCTTGAGCACGACGGTACGACCATCGAAAGTTGTGAGGCCTCTCCCTCCCCCAAACATGATTATTCACGCCTTAAGGACGAAAAGTACGACTACCATTTACGACGGTTACGACCCTTGGATACAGTGGCATGACATCTGACACGACCCTTTCAAGACGAAGGTCCAGCCATCTTGACCATGGATCGTACCGTCGCTATCAAGAAGTTTAACATCGGATTTCTCGCGCTGATGCCTCGACTATTAATCCATTACTCAAGTCTTGTTGATCATTACTCAAGTCTTGATCATCACTCCATCATTACTCCATCATTACTCAAGCCTTGTTGATCATTACTCATGTCTTATCATTACTCCATCATTACTCAAGTCTTGTTGATCATTGCTCCATCTTTCTGACCATAACTTCAGAAAAAGAAAAAACTGGCATAACCCCTCCCTCGTCCGTCCACCTCCCCCCCCCCCTCTCCTCTCACACACACACACACACGTAGAAAAAAAAAAAAAAAAAGAGGGTTACGTCAGCCAACAAAGGGAACTTGACAACCTCCAAAGTTGGTCTGGTACATGGCTCGTGAAATTCAACCCCAGTAAATGCAACGTCATGAGCAAGGTTCACGCTGGAAGGCCTCCTCCTACGAAGACCCATCCACAAAGATACAAGCCGAGGGAACCTTGTGAGCGAAGTATGATACTGGGACAGTCGATATCAGCCACATCCTATCGCCAGAGTCGCACGTCAGGATAATGATAAAGGAGACAGTCATGGACCCATCATGTCTCACACTCACTGTTGTCGAGGAAGTGGTAGACTTAAAGAACAGTTAGTTTATCAGATTATCAGATATATATATAACGTGACTCATTTAGCAGACATAATGACAGGTCAGCATTCACGGGACGTCCAGAGTCAAGCGCATAGATTCGAATCCTGGTTGCGGCAGTCTGTCCACAGTCAACCCAGCTGTTCATCAATCCCTAGAGGTTGGTCGACAAAATGGGCACCTGGCTCAGGCTAGAGTGTATATATAAGCGTTAATGGGATGGCCTTGATTAGTGCCTCTGCTGCCCGTGCCGTCTCAGCTATATAAAAAAAAAAAAAAAAAAAGAGCGAGAGAGGGAGGGAGCGTCATGGGTGACCCAGTTCGGGGCAAGACTTAATAAGGAGGTTTGGGATGACTTGTAGAATGTACCAGTTCCATGTATGTTGGCACTGCTGCAGCTCCTCCTCCACCAGCAGTCAGGGTCATGACAGCCTCCTCCTCACCACCCAGGGTCATGACAGCCTCCTCCTCACCACCCAGGGTCATGACAGCCTCCTCCTCACCACCCAGGGTCATGACAGCCTCCTCCTCCCCCACCCAGGGTCATGGCAGCCTCTCCCTCATCACCCACACACAAGACGAAAGCAGCATCGTCAGTTCATGCCAGGCCAGCAGCACTGTGCACTGTATTACCTGCCCCAGGAAGTGGAGGGTACCACTCACTCCCGTAATATATGACAACTTATTCTTCGAAAACATTATGATGATCATGACGGCATCACCACCAATACAGGAGGTCACGCGCATTGTTTAAGACAAGGCGAATCAATCTGTTCAGTTAACGTTAACAAAAAAGAAAAGTATCATTCAGCAGGTCACCACATCACAGGTCAACATATATTTGTTTTGTTTCTCACAAGACAACGGACACAACCCGCGACATATATATCGATTTTGCTGTTTACGTCCAGCACAGAGTCGCCTCCCTGGCTCACTACTGGTTGTCCTGTTGATGTCACCAGAAAGAGGATTTTGTCTTTTGAAAAAGACGATTGCTTTTTCGAGCGAGTTCATCCGGTACGAGTTTACAATAGCTCATATAGACCGAATTAGCAAGACTAACAACTTTATGTTGGGAGACAACTGCCCGCAGTAGGACTCGGTCTGCCGCTTCCAAAACTGTAGGAACGCACGGTTGTATCTCTCGGACTTCTCTGTCACCCATAGGTTTAGGCGAGCTAATCAAACACCTTGTACTAAGAGAAACATCTCTTCTGAGGGAGGCTCCCTCCGTATGCCAACCCGAGCCGTAGGTGGAACCCCGCCGCCTGAGGGAAGGCTCGCCTGGCGGTAGTACTCACGTGTTGAGTGGTGCCGAGGGTAGCGGGTCCGTGGCTCTCACCACCACTGCAAGAGTCGCACTGACAGCTGCAGCAGCCTCCCACGCTGCCAGCTCCAGCAGATCCCCAGGCAAACCCCGCCCCTTCCCCGCCCTCCTGCGGCACCACCACCAGGAAGTGCCGCAGGTAAGTGCCTTCTTCGTACGCCAATCCCTAGAGGTGTAACTAGTAGCCAGCATCGAGACATTAACACGAAGACTTCGGTATCCAGGCATGCCAAAGGTATTAAAAAGTCGCACGTAACGAAACCTCTCAGGCCCTCCCTCCCTACTGATCACGACCTTAGAAAACACAGAATAGCGACGGACACCCTAGTATCCAAGGGACGCGATCCCGAGGCCTCTGCAAGGTGTGGGTGCATGCATTATGTTGGGGAAAGTTTGCTTGAAGGATTGATGGCTAGAGGGAAACCGTGGTAATTGTATAACATCTCCGAGGTATACACTCTTCGGCCATGTCACCACAGGGTCGCACATCCTCAAGGCTTCCGGGTGGTGTTGGAGGAGAGACCGAAAATCGAAGGATATTCTCCCGTCAGCCTCACTGATGGCAGCTCCAGTGGTCTCTCCTTGCTAATAGAAAGACACAGTTTTCATGAAGAGATTTACCCGACCGACCGTGACTTTTGTGCTGGTCAGGTTTCCCCTCAGTGTTTGCAACACAAGTACACGTAAAAACTAATTTCACAGAATGTTTAATCTGGCCAACACAACTTTGCACAACACTCGAGATCTTTGTGATGCTCGTGTGTCGCCTGTATGACTAGCGGGGAAGGTCATGCAACACACTGTATTCCTTATTTCATTTCTAATCAACTTTGATAAACATAAACGTTAGTTTATGAACTTGTCTTTGAAAGCATGATTGTTCTTTTATCATGTAATTAGAGTTGCACAATCTCTTCGTGCTTTAGTGCATTTCGTAAACTGATTAGATAGCAAGACGATTTTATTGAACTAGTTACTGTCAAGTCATGTCGGTGGATGATGGTGTTAGCCTTCACCAAGGGCAATCAAACACTCGTTACAAATGTACTGTATTATATATATCAAAGCCAGAGAGACGTCCACTACACCCATGACAGCAAGGGTGTAGTGGTCCGTCTCTGTGTCCCGGTGCATCACCACACAGCACAAACAAACATGTCACGTGTCTTATGCACTGAAGGATATAAAAATAAGAAACTTGTCCCGGAGTATGGCCTCCAACTCCTCCCGGGAAAACTTCATTATAATTTCTCTTAGAGCCCTCGCTTGGACCGAACTAAACCTTAAATCTATGAGGTACAAAGTTGAACACTCCTTGAGCAAAATTCTGGTGTGTAGCGGAAAAGTGAAGTGACCGTCTCGCGCAGCACCCTGTCCGCTCCCGTCTCCTTGTGGCTTCCTCCCTCCTCGTTGCATCTCCTATCCTTCGGCCTCATGTCCGCCGCTCCGTCTCTGTCTCACTGGGAGTCCTGCTCTATTTCTCTTCCTCACTCTGCAGTTCACGTTTCTCTCCGTCGTCCCGTCATTTCTGGCTTCCTGGAACCCTCTCAGTCGGTCGAGGCACAGAGGAACACAGTCGTCGCCCCTTTGTTCCAACGTGCCTCGCTCCTCTCATGGCCTTCTCTAATTCATGATAAACACTGCAAGGCACCAACACTTAACCCCTCTTTTCATTTATTCATAAACTGGCCCTACCAACCTACGACAGGCGTTCACACTGTTCCCACTTACTAACTCCAAGACGGGATTCACCCCCCGAGAGCAGAACACTCAAGAGATGGACAGGGAATGGTTCCTTCTCCCCCCCAAACCCATCCCTACACCCACTTATCTAATAGTAATGGTGCCGAAGCGTCACCTCTCCCGTCCTGGTGTGGTCGCCAGTCCCCGGTGCAACAAGCCACACCTGGTGCATCACAAAAGCCAGTAGAACTGGTCATGGCAAAAAAACTCGGGAGGGCGGAGGACGTGACCCCCATGTGACTGCGGCGTCAGTGAATCAATGTTATTATCTGAAGTTTAAAGATGATATATGTGGTAATCATCTGCTTTTGATTGTCATTAATGTGATCAGTTAAAACTATTATTATTATTACGGCAAACTGGGCTAGGGAGATGCATTTGTTACTTCGCCATAACACCACCAAAGACTAGGCTCCCGACACTGCCCAACAGCTGAAGGACCTTCCAGCTCAAAGGCCAAAACACAAAAGCTGAAAGCATCAGTTCTGTGGCTTAGCTGCAACCCTTGGCCTGGATGTGTGGCCTTGGCTAAAAGCACCAAGATGCTGCCGTCGCCCCCAGCCACCAGGCGTGAGGAAGGTAGTGCAACACTGCTGTAGCAAGGTCATGCGGGGGTTTCCTGCCACTCTCTCGTGTCCGTCCACCTCAAGAATATAAGAATGAATCAGTCTGCAGGAGACACTAGTGTCCACCAGTTAATTTGTCCCATCTTGCCCTTTCTGTATCCGAGAGTCAGTCTGTGTCCAAGAGTTAGCCTGGGTACAAGATTTAGCCCATGTATGTTTCCATGTCCAGGGACTGATCCATATAAAGGCTATTCGAACAGAAGCGTCAACACATGTTGAAGATTCAACTCGACTAAAAGTAGACTTGTAACAATGGGAACTTGTGTCCAAGAGCTGATCTGTATCAAAGTTAATCCGAACTGTAGCGTTAACACTACTAGATTCAGCCAGTGCTAAGGAGTCAGCCCTTGTCTAGAAGTCAGCCCGTGTCCAGTGATTTATATCGAAACTAATATGAAGTGGTGTCATTTGTTTAAGATTCATCCAATGTCCAAAAGTCGGCCCGGGTCCAAAGCCTATCCCATGTCTAAGATTTAGCTCATGCCCTGAAGTTGATCCATAATATCAGTTCGAACCTAAACGTTAACTCGTGTTGAAGGTTTAGCCTGTTCAAAAGTCAGCAAGTGTCTAATAGTCAACCTATGTCCAAGAGTCAAACCGTGTCCTCGATATCCATTTTCCTAGAATTATCCTGTTAGAAAAAAACTGTCCAAGAATTAGTCCCAGTACAACAGCTGTTCCATATCAAATTGAATTCGAACCGAAGTATCAACATTTGTTAGAAAATTCATAGCCTCCAAAAGTCATCCTGTGTACCAAAATTCACCCTGTTTCCAAGTGTCATCCCGTGTCTGAGTCAGTATCAGTCCAAACACAAGCCTATGTCGAAGTGAATACGCACTGAAGAGGCAGCCCATGTTGAAGGTTTAGTCAGTGTCCAGGAACGGATCTATATCAAAGACTCGAACCATGACGTTGTGTTCAAGATTTATCCTCTGTACGAGAGTCAGCCTGTGTCCAGAAGTCAGTCAGTGTATAATAGTCAGCATTTGCTAAGTGTTAGCCTGTGTCCAGGAGTTAGGCTAAGCCCAAGACTTGATCTATCAATATCTATTAAGACTCTGTAAGCTGACGTGGATCTAGAATTCATCCAGTGTCCAAAAGTCAGCCTGTGTCCAAGAGCTGATCGATGTTGAAATTTAATTCGAACTTAGAGGTAAAAAAAGTGTTCAAGATTCATCTATCAGAGTCAGTCTGTGTCCAAGATTCAGCTTGTGTCCAAGGTATATCCCAAGTCCAGAAGCTAAGCCGTATAAGAATTGATGCAACGACACCAGGCGTCTACTTCAAAGATCTATCCTGTGTCCAAAAGTCAAGCTTGTGTCACGAGATTGATATGTTCAAAAGAAGGATTGTGTCCAAGCGTCATCCAATGTCCAAGAGTCATCAGTTTATAAGAAGGACTGTGTCCAAGAGTCATTCAATGTCCAAAAGTCATCCGTTTATGAGAATTAGCCAGTGTTCAAGAAATCAGCCCGAGTCAAAGAGTCATATTTAAAGTCTAAGGATCAACCCATGTCCAAGTTTTAGCCCATATCCAGGAGGTGATCTCAAAATTAAATCGAACCAAAGCGTTAACTTTTGTTCAAGAATTCTTCTTTATCCAAAGAGTCAACCTGTTTTAAAGTAACCCGTGTCTACGTGATAACCTTTGTGAAATAGTTAACCTATGCCCAACAGTTAACCTACGTCAGAGATTTAACCCCCATACAAAAGCCGATCTATGTAGAAAATCAGTTGAAACTAAGCATTAGCAAGTGTTAAGGACTCGTTCTGCACGAACGAGTCGGCCCACGTCCAAAGGTCTAACCAAACCAAAATGAAGCATTAATATGTGCTCAAGATTCATTTGTCCAAAATCAACCTGTATGCAAGATTCAGTTGTGTACCAAGAGTCAGGATGTGGTCCAGACAATAGCACACGTCTCTGGTTCAGCCTCTTTCCAAGAGTCAGCCAGTGTTTCCAAGAAACATCCTGTGCACAAGGTTTAGCTCATGTCCAGGGTCTGAGACATTTCAAAATTAATCCGAACTACAGCGTTAACTCGTGAAGGTCAGCCTAGGTAAGACAGTCAGTCTGTGTCCAAGAGTCACACCTTGTCAAAGATTCAATCAATGCCCACGAATCATCCCATGTTCAAGAGTCAGCACGTGTCCAAGGTTTAGCTAATGTCCAGGTGGTGATCCATATCAAAATTACTCCAACCAAAGCCTTAACTTGTGGTTCAAGATTAATCCTCTGTCGAAAAGTCAACCTTTCTTTCAAAGTAATCAGGTATTCTAAAAAGCGAGTGTGTCTACGAGTCAGACGGTGGCAGAGTTATCTGTCCAAGAGATGAATATCAAAATTCAAGCGAAGAGTTAACATTTGTTCAAGATTCATCCCCTGGTCAGCCTGCTTCCAAGAGTGTGTGTACCAAGAATCGGCCAGTTTCCAAGAGTCAATTTGTGTTCGAGTCGGAATTAGTCTACGTCAGAGAAAATGTTCAAGAGTTAGCCCGTGACCAAGGTTTAGCCAGTTTCAAGGGCTGATCCAAATGAAGAATCAATCCAAACCCAAGAGTTAACTTCTGTCCAAGAAATACCTTTTCCAAAAATCAGCCTCGGTCTGAGAATTAGCTTGTGTCAAGAGTCAGCCTGTGTTCAAATGATAGCCTTTACCTCGAGGTCAGCCTCTGTCCAAATGTCAGCCAGTATCCAAGAGTCATCATGTGCACAAGGTTTAGCCCAAGACTAAGGACTGAGCCATTTTGAAAAAATTCAAACTAAAACGTTAACTTCTGTGAAAGTCTGCCCGTGTCCGAAAGTTGATCCGCGTCAAAGAATGAATAAACGCCCAAAAGTTAACTTGTATCCAAGGTTTGGCCCAGGTCCTGAGGCTTATGTATATCAAATTCAAACCCAAGCGTGAACTTGTGTTCAACATTTTATCCTCCGTCCAGATGTCAGTACGTGTCCAAGAGTCGACTTGTGTTCAGGAGATCGTACGTGTCCAAGTATTATCCTAGATCAAATAATGAATCACTTTCAAAGGATTTGCCTGTGTCCAAGGTTTAACCCATTTCCAGAAGCTGATCCACATGAAAATTAATTCAAACCCAAGTGTTAACCTGTGCTGAAGATTTATAGTTTGTCCAGAAGTCTGCCTTTGTCTTACAAGTTCAGCCCCCCCAAGGGTCGAAACATTTCAAAATTTATCAGAACCAAAGAGTTAACATTGTGCGAGAGAATCGATCAGTGTCCCAAAGTCAGCCTCTTTACAGAGAGTTTACCAAGTATAAGTATGTCAAAGCGCAAATCTATGCTGACAGGTTAACCTCTGTCCATGGTTGATCAAATGTCCAGATCGACAGAAAAAAAATTGGACTCCAAGCTGCTTGTACCGAGTTCAAGATGTATTCCGTACAGAGAATTCAAGATGTATTCTAAATCAAAATTCAGCTTCTATCAGAGTCAGGTTCTGTTTTAAGAGTCTACCAGTGTCCAAGAGTCAGCACGTGTCCACAATTTACCCTTTGCTTATGAGAATGTCCATGAGGTAGCTTGTGTCCAAATGCCATCATATGTCTCCTAGTCAGCTCGTGTCCAAGAGTCAGAATACCTCCAAGAGCCAGCCAGTGTCCAAAAGTCAATGTGTCCATGAGTGATCCTGTGTCCAAGGTGTAACCTTTGTTCAGGGGCTGAGCCATTTCAAGATCAGTCTGAACTAAAACATTAACTTGTGCGAATTAGTCAGCGTGTATCAAAGTCGGTCAGCGTCAGAGAGTCACCCTGTTTACAAAGTCAGCCTGTACCCATGAAATTTTCCCTGTCAAAGAACAAGTCTGTTCCCAAGAATTTACTTGTGTCCAAAGTTTAGCCCATGTCCACAGGCTGATCCACATCAAACTGAATTCTTAACCAAGCGATAACTTGTGCTTAAAATTTATCCCATGACCAAGAGCCAGCTCGAGTCGAAGGTTTAGCCAATGTCTAGGAACTGATTAACACAAATCAATTTGGACAAGCGTTAAACTTGTGTTCAACAATTGTCCTCTGTCCAAAAGTCGGCCTCTGTCAGAAAGTCATCCTGTGTTCAAGGTTCAGAGTGATAGCCGAGGTCGATGACCGTGGCCAAATATCATCCTGTGTCCATATGTTACCATATGTCTAGGAGTCACCCGGTGTACAAGAGTCTGACCGAAGCCAAGTGTCAGCCCGGATTCATGAGAGCCCGTGCTAAGGAGCGACTCTGTGTACAAGTGTCAGCTTGTGCCGTATGAGTCTGTCCACTCTAAGAGTCAGCCTACGTCAAAGACAAGATCTACGTCCAAGAGTTAACTTAAGTCCAAGGTTCGGCTCGTGTTTAGTGGCTGATCTATACCAGAATTAATTCAAACCCAAGCATCAACTTGTGATCAAGATTTGTCTCGTGTCCATGAACCAGCCTGTGCCCAGGAAATAGTCCAAGATTCAGTCACTGTCCAAAACTCAAGTGTCCAAAAGTCAGTAAGTATCGAAGTATTGGCTCAAGTCAACGAGTAAATCTGTGCCAAAGAGTGACGCCTAGTCCAAATGTTGCCATATATCCAAGAGTCAGCCGAGGTCAAAAAGAGTCGGCCCGAGTGAAAGTTATGATTTGTCAGAGTTAGCATACGACAGAGCTAGTCTTTGCTCAAAAGTCAGCCCATGCTCAAGATTTAACCCATGTCCAAGAGCTGATCCATTATCAAAATTCATTTTCGAGCGTCAGCCTGTGTCCGAGACTTCCATCGTCCAAGGTTCAGCCACTGTCCACGAGCATTATGGGGGCTAATATTAGATCATCACTCCAACCAGCATCTTCCTAGCCACGCAGTGTCCAAGAGTATCATGGGAGTTACAACTGGAGCATCTCGCTAGTCAGCCAGTGTCCAGCAATGCAATGGGTGTTACAACTGGGGCATCGCCATAGCCAGCCAGTCCAAAAGTACCATGGGAATTACGTCTGGAACATCACCGTAGCAACCAGTACCCAAGAGGACAAAACTACAAATGGAGCATCCCCCTAGCCAGCCAGTGTCCAAGAGTACCATGGGAATTATGACTGGAGCATCTCCCTAGCCAGCTAGTGTCTAAGAGTACACTGGAGACTACAACAGGAGCATCTTCCAAGCCAGCCAGTATCCAAGAGCACCATGGGAGTTTCAACTGGAGCATTTCCTTGGCTAGTCAGTGTCCAAGAGTACCATGAGGAATACAACTGAAGCATCATCCTAGCCAGTCAGTGTTCGAAAGTAACGTGGGGACTACAAATGAAGCAACTTCCTAGCTAGTCAAGTGTCCAAGAGTACCATGGGGACCACAACTGAAGCATCATCCTAGCCAGACAGTGTCCAAGAGTGTCATGGGAACTGCAACTGAAACATCTCCCTAGCCAGCTAGTGTCCAAGAGTACCATGGGAGTTAAAAATGGAGCAACACCCAAGCCAGTCAGTGTCCAAAAGTATCATGTGGACTACAACTGGAGCATCTTCCTAGCCAGCCAGTGCCCAAGAATATTATGGGAGTTACAACTGGAGCGTCTCCCTAGCTAGCCAGTCTCCGAGATTTTACTAAAGTGGGGGTTACAACTGGAGCATCTCTGTAGCCAACCAGTGTCCAAGAGTACCATGACGACTACAACTGGAGCATGTTCGTAGCCAGCGAATGTCCGAGAGTACCATGGGAATTGCAACTGGAGCATCTTCCTAGCTAGCCAGTGTCCAAGATTACCATGGGAGTTACAATTAGAGCACCTTCTTAGCCAGTCAATGTCCAAGGGTACCATGGGGACTACAACTGAAGCATCATCCTAGCCAGACAGTGTCCAAGAGTACCATGGGAATTGCAACTGGAGCATATTCCGAGCCAGCCAGTGTCCAAGTAGCATGAGAGTTACAGCTGAAGCATCTGGCCAACCAGTCCAAGAGTAGCACGAGAACTACAAAGGGAGCACCTCCCTAGCCAGCCAATGTCGAAGACCACCATGGGAGTTACAACTGGAGCATCTTCCTAGCTAGCCAGCATCCAAGAGTATCATGGAAGTTACAACTGGAGTATCTCCCTAGCCAGCCAGTGTCCATGATTACCATGGAGAGTACAATTGGAGCATCTTCCTAGCCAGCCAGTAGAAAAGAGCACCATGGGAGTTTCAAATGGAGCATTTTCCTAGCCAGCCAGTGTCAGAGTACAATGGGGGGTTACAACTGGAGCATCTTCCTAAACAGACAGTGTCCAAGAATACAATAGGGCTACAATTTGAGCACCCCTAGCCATCTAGTGTCCAAAAGTACCATGGGAATTACGACGAGCATCTCCCTAGCCAGCTGGTGTTTAAGAGTCCAGTGGCGACTACAAGGGGATCTTCCAAGCCAGCCAGTAGCCAAGAGCACCATGGGACTTTCAAATGGAGCATTTCCTAGTCTGCCAGTGTCCATGATTACAGCTGGAGCGTCTTCCTAACTAGCCTGTGCAAGAGTACTATGGGGACTACAACTGGAGCATCTTCCAAGCCAGCTAGTGTCTAAGAGTACCATGGAAATTGTAACTGGAGCATCTCCATAGCCAGTCAGTGTCCAAAAGTACCATGGGAACTACAACTTGGGCATCATTCTGTCCGGACTGTGTCCAAGAGTACCATGAGGACTACAACGGAATCATCCTAGCCAGCCAGTATCCAAGAGCACCATAGAAGTTACAACTGGAGCATCTTCCTAGCCAGCCAGTGTCCAATAATATAATTGGAGTTATAACTGGAGAGTCTCCCTAGCTAGCCAGTCTCCAAGAGTACCATGGGGACTACAACTGGAGCATCCTCCTAGCTAGCCAGTAGAAAAGAGCACCATGGGAGTTTCAAATGGAGCAGTTTCCTAGCCAGCCAGTGTCAAAGAGTACAATGGGGGGTTACAACTGGAGCATCTTCCTAAACAGACAGTGTCCAAGAATACAATAGGGCTACAATTTGAGCACCCCTAGCCATCTAGTGTCCAAGAGTACCATGGGAATTACGACTGAGCATCTCCCTAGCCAGCTGGTGTTTAAGAGTCCAGTGGCGACTACAAGGGGATCTTCCAAGCCAGCCAGTAGCCAAGAGCACCATGGGACTTTCAAATGGAGCATTTCCTAGTTTGCCAGTGTCCATGATTACAGCTGGAGCGTCTTCCTAACTAGCCTGTGCAAGAGTACTATGGGGACTACAACTGGAGTATCTTCCTAGCCAGCTAGTGTCTAAGAGTACTAAGAGTACCATGGAAATTGCAACTGGAGCATCTTCCTAGCCAGCCAGTGTCCAAGAGCACCATGGGAGGTACAACTAGAGCATCTTCCTAGCAAGCCAGTCCAAAAGTACCATGGGAGATAGAACCTGAGCATCTTCCTCGCCAGCCAGTTTCAAAGAATACTATGGGAAATAGAACTGGAGCATCTCCCTAGTCAGCCAGTGTCCAGTAATACAATGGGGGTTACAAGTGGAGCATCCCCATAGCCAGCCAGTCCAAGAGTACCATGGGAATTACGTCTGGAACATCACCGTAGCAACCAGTATCCAAGAGGACAAAGAACTACAAATAGAGCATCCCCCTAGCCAGCCAGTGTCCAAGAGTACCATGGGAATTATGACTGGAGCATCTCCCTAGCCAGCTAGTGTCGAAGAGTACACTTGAAACTACAACAGGAGCATCCTCCAAGCCAGACAGTATCCAAGAGCACCATGGGAGTTTCAACTGGAGCATCTTCCTAGCCACAAAGTGTCCAAGAGTACCATAGGAGTTAAAAATGGAGCATCTCCCTAGCTAGTCAGTGTCCAAGAGTACCATGAGGACTACAACCGAAGCATCATCCTAGCCAGTCAGTGTTCGAAAGTAACATGGGGACTACAAATGAAGCAACTTCCTAGCTAGTCAGTGTCGAAGAGTACCATGGGGACCACAACTGAAGCATCATCCTAGCCAGACAGTGTCCAAGAGTATTACTGGAATTGCAACATCTCCCTAGCCAACCAGCGTCCAAGAGCACCACGAGTTTCAACTGGAGCATCTTCCTAGCCAGCCAGTGTCCAAGAATATCATGGGAGTTACATTGGAGCATCTCTCTAGCCAGCCACTGTCCAAGAGTACGATGGGGGGTTACAACTGGAGCATCTCCATTGCCAGTCAGTGTCTAAAAGTACCATGGGAACTACAACTGAAGTATTATTCTGTCCGGACAGTGTCCAAGAGTACCATGAGGACTACAACTGAATCATCCTAGCCAGCCAGTATCCAAGAGCACCATAGGAGTTTCAATTGGAGCATCTTCCTAGCCAGCCAGTGTTCAAGAATATCATGGGAGTTACAACTGGATCATATTCCTAGCCAGTGTCCAAGAGTACCATGGGATATAAAGCAACAATCTTCCTAGCCAGCCAGTGTTCAAGAGTACCATGGGAGGTATAATCGGGGCATCTTCCTAGCCAGCCAGTCCAAAAGTACCATGGGAGATAGAACTTGAGCATCTTCCTCGCCAGATGGTATGCAAGAGTACCATGGTGACTACAACTTGAGCATCTCCGTAGCCACCTAGTGTCCAAGAGTACCATGGTAACTCCAACTGGAGCATCTTCCTAGCCAGCCAGTGTCCAGAGTATCACGGAGAATACAACTGAAGTATTTCCCTAGCCAGCCAGTGTCCAAGAGCGCAATGGGGGTTACAACTGGAGCACCCTCCTAGCCAGCCAGTTTCCCCTAGTTGTAACACCCATGATACTCAAGCATCTTCCTAGCCAGCCAGTGTCCAAGAGTACCAACTAGATCTTCTTCCTAGCCAGCCAGTGTCCAAGAGTGTCATTACTACAACCGGAGCTTCTTCCTAGCCAGCCAGTGTCCAAGAGTACCAACTAGATCTTCTTCCTAGCCAACCAGTGTCCAAGAGTACCATGGGAGTTACAAATATAGCATCCTCCTAGCCAACCAGTGTCCAAAAGTGTCATGGGAGATAGAACTTGAGCATCTTCCTAGCCAGTCAGTGTCCAAGAGTGCAATGGGGGTTACAACTGGAGCATCATCCTAGGCAGCCAGTGTCTAAGAGTATCATGGGGGGCTACAAATCGAGCATCTCCCTAGCTAAAAATAAAGTTAATACATTAAAATAGACGGACTTAAGTTAATTTAAAAACTAGAACTTAATACATTAGATTAAAATTATCGCTTATCATAAGGTACGTTTCCAAGAAACACAAAATATACTTTCATCTCGGTATAAAATTTACAGACAGACTTCTACAAAGACTAAGACAAAGGGAGGCTTCCAGTAGTGCGATACATCATCTGCCTTTCGCCTCCTCCGCCAGTAGTGATGGTAGAAGTCCTCCATATCACAGAACCTTAATGCTAGTGTTAGTATTGTCGAGTGGGAGGAGTGCGCGGCCAGCCAGCAGGCATCGGTACATCTGCTCTCAAGCAGATGTAGCAAAACGCTGATAGATCAAAGTTCCGGTCGGGTACCAGCGCCGGCAGACCTCAGCACTAGTTGCTGGCTGCACTGTTGCGAGTGTGCTTGGAATTTACGTCGTCCAGCTTCTGGATGCTCGAGATATTGACCAGCTAGCCCGGAGCACTGCCTTGGGACAGTACCACTTGACGTCATGGTCAATATTGCACGCGTCTGTCTGGACGGACATTTACAATTTTTTTTTTAATCTTTTTTCATTTTTCTCTTTTTATACGAGGGTTTGTAGCCGCCCACTCCTCCCCAATAGATGAACCTCGTCACTCCGGTCGAGCAATGGATACATCAAGCTGGTGAGCAAGCAAGACCATAGCCTCTCATGTTTCCCTACATCACAATCTTAAGACACTGTGTTGTCTAGTTGCTGGGGAATGAGACCCCCAAAGGGGAAGCTTCGTGGCTGGAAAACATGGAGTTAGGATGAGGGTTAATGGCGCCTGGCCTTCTTCTGGAGGATGAGTTGCCTGAGGGAGGAGGCCTCTTCCCTCAGGGTGGCCACCTGGGCACGCAGGATGGAGTTCTCCTTCTCCAGGTAGGAGGCGCGCATCGCAACCTGAGGACAAAACACACAGTCAAGTGACGTCAGGCCGCCTAGGCTTGGCCTGTCCTTCAGCCCAATTCTCTATCAAAGATCACAGTACCACCACAGTATAATGATTACACGATCAAGGATGCAACTGATTATTACAGTCATGCAATCAATGAAGTTATATATATCAGGTGTCAAGAGAAACTACACATACAGGCAAGTGAAGGTGTTCAGAACTGCTCTACTGATACAATCCTTACCCTAATCCGCTCTAATGTACACCCAGACTTCAGAGAAAGCCTTCTCCACTGATCTAATCCATACCCATGTACACCCAGACGTCAGAGGACCTCCCCTCCTGGTGAAGCATAGGACTTCTCATCAACGCTCCTTGCCAGAGTTCCCGACCGTCACGACCACTCTGCCAGCACGCTTGGCCTCTCTCTCTACCTCCGAACCCTCCCACTACACAGACGTACACCACCTACAACCCCCTCACGATCCTCTCTCCAACAATCTTGTTTCTATAATTTCTGATCAGGGACGTCCATTCCTATTTCGGAATGGATCAAAATCTGTTCCTCGAAGAGTTGAGCCACATTACTTAAAAGGAAAGTGTGAAGATGAAGACGACTTCAACTGACGAATCATTTTGTTCCATAACCAAAAAACACAACTTTTACAGTTTAATTTTTCCTCTTCTTTCTCGACTTCATCAAACTACAGTCAAGTCTATCTGATGAAGCCGCTCTTTGGAGCTCCCATTTTCCCCCCTCTAAATCAGCTTTGGACGAATCAGATTCCAACCCTATGCACCCATCTCATCCTTGTCAACCTATGCCATTTCCTATATCCTACTCCAGTCTGCTACACCCTTTGCGACCTCTGTAATCCCTTTGCGCTATCGCTCACAGGATGAACATGGGGTGCACAATATATCTACCGGGGACACTGGCACAAATCAATCTCCCTGATCCAGGTGAACGAGGCGTATGGCTCAGATGGCATAGCTCCTGGCGTTCCAAAAGATTGCCTCTAAGCAGCGCCAATCCTTGCTCGCTTATTTCGCTTTTAAAAATCCAGACTCCTTTGCACATGAAAGCACGCCTTGGTGCATCCCATCCCTAAGAAAGGAGACCGGTCTAACCTCTCTAATTATTGCCCCATTGCTCTCAATTTGCAGTCTCCAAACTCTCACTCGTAGACTCTCACTTTCTCAAACTCTGAATACATGCCCTTCTTTCAGATCACCAGTATGGATGTCGTGGAGTTACGTCAACTGGTGGTCTAGTCTCCCGCGTCACTCGCCTCTGGTCCTCCTGTCTTAGGGATTTCGGCGAAACTTTTGCCGGAACTCTCGACATTTTAAAACAATTGACGGTGTGACAAGCTTTTGCTTTCTAAACATCTTTTCTTTCCGCTCTCTCTCTCTCTCTCTCTCTCTCTCTCTCTCTCTCTCTCTCTCTCTCTCTCTCTCATCTCAGTCGTCGTCAATGGAGCAACTTCCTCCTCCTATCCTGTCTACAGTGACATTCCTCAGGGTTTTGTCCCATCATCTACTCTCTTCCCTCTATAGATTATTTACTTAACGCTATTCAGTCTTATGCCAGTTCCACTATGTACTTCAACTCTCTTTTCCTTCCCTCTTCCCTTTTACACTTTGTTTCTCGCAGTGATCAAATTCTCTCTCACTTCGGACCTATGCAGCATTTCGGAGCGGGAAAGCAGTAACCTGGCGATATATGATAGTGGTGAAACGAAATTTTTCCTTGCATTTCAATCATTTATTTCCCTCTGTTGAATTTCAAAAACCACCACAATTTAAGCCTGTAATGATAGACATACTGTGCATTACCATTATCTTCTACTGTCCTGGAAAACCCCCACATGATTGACATCAAGACGGCTTCCCAAAAGCTGGTTGTGTTGTACATGTGACGCAATTATAGTTCTTGCGATGAACAGTTTCATACCTACAGGAGTCATAGTCGTCCAAGCCTTCAATATCACTCGCACGTCTGGGGCGGCGGCTCATCCTCTACCTTTCTAACTAGATTGGGATCAGAAGCCTCCCGTCTAAGTCCTCCTGGCCTCGCCTCCCTTCTACCTTCCCTTACGCCTCGGCGCTACTGACGTCTTTGTTCTGTAGGTAACATTTTGGATATTTAGCCAGCGACCCGTCTGTATGCGTCCCCACCCGCCAAGTTCTAGACCCGTGGCACGTGTGTGGCAGTCTCTCTCCTCACAGATTGGCGTGGAGAGCGACCACTCGAGGATGTCTCTTCCTCCTCCCCATTGAACATCTAAGCTATGGAACTCTCCCCCTCCTCTCGTCTTCCCCTCTTCATACAAGCTCTCTACCTCAAATAGTGTACAAACCTTAGCGTAGCCATGATTAATTGCTTTTTTTTCATTTCACCCGAAATGGCCTTGATTAGGGGCCATGTCGGTCGCTATAAAGAAATATATCCTCGCCCATGTACACCCAAGACGACCTCCGACACTGACCTGATCCTCTCGCATCTTCCTGGCATCACGCGACTTCTTGGCGGCTAAGTTATTTCTCTTGCGTCGTTCGAAGTACTTCTCGTCCTTCAGCGTGTCGGGGATAGGCTTTTTCTCTCCTCTGGGCTTTCGCGGCGCAGCAGAGGCCAGGGCTCGAGCCAACACGTTCTGGCTGTCCACCAATTCTGTGGAAATAGATTTATTCATTGTAAAGGCTTTTGATCGTATGGCAAAATGATGAATCTATCAGTGTGATAACCATTATTAGTTACATGTCTGGGACGACTGCAACACAAGGGAAAGAGTCTGGGACGACAGAAAACAAGAGACAAGGAGAATAAGAGCGCCCTACACACCATCTAAGCAGGTGTGTTATTAAATGACGGGTTATATGCTACTAAACATTTCAAACCTATGATGTAACCCAGCCAGGACCAGTCAGTGATGACTGGCTCCTCTACACACCTGGAACGGCTTAAGGAACTTAAATTTCGGGGACAGGAACTGCGTCTGGACGACAGTGATTTGTCCAAATTGTGAAGTAAACCCTGAACGTGTGTCTTGCTGTGTAGGGTGCATGCATGTGGATGTGTATATCTAGGGCAGGTTTGTGACTATAGGTGTAAGGGAGTGGGCGTGTATGATTAACAGTGTCTTACAGGGACTGTTCTAACACTCGTGTTGCCCCGTCTCTTACCCTTGTGAGTAAGGATCATGTCTTTATTCATGTGTGTGTACACACACACGCCTAAATCAGGTACCTATTCAATGACCAGGGCAGAGGGGAGGATGAACACCTAGGGTGCGTATAGGCAGACTGCCGTTATACAGTGTTGAAGATAATGAGTAAAGAAAAAAATGAGAGGAGACAAATAGCTTCATTACGGAAATATTTAATATAGCACATATCCTGAGAGGCAGCGTTACCACTTAAGCTCTGGACCCACCACGGGAGACACTGGCTAGAAGCTGGCATCGCCTCAGGAGGGCATAGTTTATGTGAAGTGGTTTCCTTTCTTTATCGTCACATTTCCTCTGCTCGTCCAGGGATAGTGACTCTCGACATCCAGCCCGTCAACAACAATCACAACCCCTCGATTTGTCTTACTTCAACTGCCATGCATCAGTCCTTAAGAGACAGGGCTCCTGCAACCCACAACAGGGAGTGGGCTCTTGCAGACCACCATAGCCTCACTAACATTTAGGTGACATGGTGTACAGCCCATGTGCATCTTCCTCACTGTGTTCTTTGACCTGTCCGGGTTATCCCGCTAGCCAGTGGCCTCCCCTGTGCTGGTCATACCTCTAGTAATGGAGTCCTGTACTACAGCGACCCACACACTCTCTCCGCCTCTTATGAACCCACTGTTAGATTCCTCCCTCCCATCATTATCCCTATTTTCACCTATTTCCTTCTCCGCATTACCCCGTCCAACACTTCGCCTTTATCTCTATCTCTCACCCAACTTCCCTCGCATCTCGTCACCATCTCTCTCACCCTCGCCACTGTAACCTCCAGTGTTAGAATAAGGTGGTTAATGGCGACCTGCAGCATCACAGCATCTTGACCCTCAACCACAGGACTCGCCAGACCTGAGCTAGATCTCAAGGTTTTCGTCTTTCCTCAGACAAGACTTGCTACTCAGCCAAACCCCACAGCTTTCTCTGTCCGACCTATCGTCTGTACCGTGTCTTAGACGTTCAAAGATTTCGACAGGTTACCTTTTCGCAAAGAGATATAAAAGACATTGTATTCTAATGCATAGAAAACCCTTAGATTTGTTAGGGTGTTGCTGCTAGAAAGAGATGAGAAGCAGATACAGGTAGACAATACTTACTCTCAGGAGGGAGGTTCGGGAACGGAAGGAGAGGTGGTGTGGGCTGCGGCCGTGCCAACGAGTTGAGAAGGGCGCGAGCAGCCAGCGCCACTTGGTGCTGCTGTTGCTGCTGCTGTTCAACTTGCTGCTGCACCTGCTTCTCCACCTGTTGTAGCCTCTCGCTCATCTCGTCCGAGACCTCGCCCTCGTCTGGTCGCTCCTCCGACACAACCTACACGGTGGAGAACACCCGAGGGTTAGGTTAGTAAAGACAAGGGAGTTTAACTTTAGAAAATATATTTTCATTCAGCATTTTTTAAAGCTAGCACTGACTCCGCGCTGCTGCACATTAACCTTTTAATGTCCCCGTTAACGCTGTCGTTCATACATTTTATTTCTAGCGTTTTTCTCAGCATATCCGAATTCATGAAATATTTGTTTAAACGATTTTTGAAGGATCTAGATGGCAACCGCTCAAGCACTAAGCTCCATGACTTAATGGTCAGATATCACACTGCCAGGGAAGCAGCACTGCCCTTCCTGACTGACGAGTGCTGAGGGAATGTCTGGAACCACCTTACACCCTCGTTGTCAGAACCACGAGTTCTACTTTGTGATTACTATTTGTGTCTTAAGGGAAGAAAGTCTTACACTCTTGTTACCCCTTGTTACTCGTGTTACCCCTTGGCAAGGCTTAACCTTGTATATATGTACCATGTCTTAACACACACACACACACACACCTAGCTTGTATCAGGTGGTAACAAGTTGCCAGTATGATCTTTATACATCTCAACAAACATCATCGTTCATAATAACAATGAAATTTATTTTTCCATTATTTTTTCTTTTATTCTCAGACTTATCAAGAACGTAACTGGGGTTTTCACTTGATATCTAACATCACGTCATCAATATAATCATCTCCCTACAACGTGTAGAATGTGTTGACCATATTCTGGTCGTCTTTGTACTTCACCAGATCCATTGTATGCTAAGGTATCGTCATGTTTGAGTGACCAGAGCACTGTTGCGCATGTTATATTCAAAAACCTATCCTGACTTACCTAACTTGACCTCTCTAACACACACATACTAGCCCGTCACACGACTTCTAACCTGAGTCGGTGTGATACATTTGAATTTCACAGCTTCCCTCGCATAATTTTCTTTTTTTTTTTTACTACAACAGATGCACCAGTTACATCAACATGCAATAAAAATACTCCGCCTACAACAGATGCACCAGATACATCAACATGCAATACGTCATCAGAACTTGGCAGCCACGAAAGCTTATATACTGGCGTCGCTGCAGTCCTCCTAAGAGTTCTCATTTGAGCGACTTGAAAGTTGATCCTTAGAACTACGTCTGATACCATATCAGAATAGACTACGGGCATGGCATTGTGGTTATTCTCCTTCCTCATACTATTGCTCCATATTAGTCCCAGAGCAACAGATTTGTCCCTTAGTTTCTCCACTATCCCACAGAATCACCTATACTGTTAACCTAATCACTGAACCTCCTCTCCTTAACCACACCAGCTTCGTCTCTTACCTCCGGAAAATCTCTACGATTGTTAATGGCCCGAAATATGCCATTAAATGTCTTCGCGATGGCTGCCGTACACATTACTCCTTTGCTCAAGTCTCTCGATTCTTATCAGCCTTTATGCCAAACTCTGCATCGTTTGATATATTTCCTTTCCCTGTGTTTATCATCTATTCACCTGGCAGTAGTTTCGTCAATAGTCAACCTGTTGTCACTTACCCGACCAACAACATACTGGCTTTACAAGAAGCTGTTCCCCTTACTCATCTCCTCGTAAAAGTGAGTAAGAGTGAGTCAGTGAGAGTCGTCCTCCATGCCTCACACGACCCGGTCGTCGCCCTCCCTCACCTGCTGCTCGTCGATGCGTAGGTCGAGGTTGCCCCAGCGGTCGTCGTCCCTCTCCTCCTCTTTCCCACGACCGATGGGATAGCGGTGGTCGTACGTCTCAACCCGGGGGTCGTCGTACGTGTAGTGCCGCTGTTCTAACGCGCCTTGTTCTTGGTCGCGGTAGTACCGCGACTGGTCGTCACGACTGGGGTCATACTGGAGTCGCGGGTCGGCCAAGAACCCGGGCGGGTCGGGGGGTGGGAGGTGGAGGCGGGGCTTGAGGGGAGGGGGCAGGTGATGAGTAGCAGGGGGTGGAGGAGGAGGAGGAGGAAGATGAGGGCGACGAGGAGGAGGAGGAGGAAGATGAGGGCGACGAGGAGGAGGAGGAAGTGGTAGAGCGAATACGGAGTGTTGAGGGCGGGCCTCTGGGTTCCCCAGGCTGCTGCCTTCGCTCACCCCTGCTGAGGGAAACAGAGTTGCAGTAATTGCGCTTTAACAATTCATTTACAATTACCATTATTTTGGAATTACAATTATAGTCATTACAATCATAGCAATTACATTACAAGTACCACAACAAAATTATGATTGCAATCAATTAGTTTCCCAAATTTGGAAGAAAATTTTGCAAAAAACAAAACTGCATTGTAATGTTATCCTTTATTTACAAATATCAAAATATTTTGAAAAAAAAAAACATTACCTTTTATTAGAAGTTGCAGCAGATGGTAACTAAAAAAACTGCTTGGTAGTTTTTCAAATAATTCACCATTATAATTCACCAATAACATAGATGGGAAAGAAGCGACACCAAATTGAGCTCTGTCAGCAGCGAAAAAAAAAAAAAATTCCTGCAATGTTGACAACTGGGTCTGATGGAGCAGCCGTAGCAGAACAGCCAGTCACCTGGTGGTCTCTTGTAAGATTCTTCAGTAGAAGCAAAGTTTGAGACGCTTCATTCCAGTATAACAATCATATGGGAGTGACAGTTCCTTCCACTTCATCATATTGCTTCAACACAAGACTCACTGACACTGTGCTTTCCTCTGATCCCCCGGGGGTTGATTCCGGAATTTTGTTGAACATTTTGGTATGAAGGAGAAAAGTCTGTGTTTTTGATTCAAGTAATAATCCTTCAGCTAGATTATTACTTGTTACTTTCTTTATCCATTGGTGATGTCGACCCCTCCTGAGCTACTTCCAATTCTTCAAGCATTTCCTCGACATACACTCGCACTTGGTCCTTCTGCTCTTGTAATGAAAGCCAATCCAGTTTGAGCCCAGGATCCAAAAAAGCCGCTACTTGAACCTCTCTCATTTCCAGGAATAAGGAGGTAAACAACTCTGTTTTAGAACATTACCCTAGACTCAGGATGGGAACAAAAGATGAATGTCGGACGAGACTGCGTGAAGAGGACCGGTGATTACCAATAGAGTATCACAAGGCTTGCTCCTTGGTCCCTAAACCGTTGCTCTTCTTGATCTATGCGATTTGCCCACAAGGAATGGACTCGTGACTGTACATCCGTGTCGATAATGCCAAGGTCGCGAAAGAAACAAAATGAGGATTGCATCCGCTTACCAGGGGACAGAAACTGCTAAACTAATCTGATAAATGGCTGATGAAATTCAACCTTAGTACATGTAAAGTATTGAAGATGGGACAGGGAAAGAAGACCTCGATAAGAATATCATCTGGCAGGAAACAAGTCGTAGGAATTTTTTACATGTGCGAGGGACTTGGGAGTCTCCATTATGTCTAACCTGTCGCCAGACTTCCACCTCAGGAGCATTGTGAAGGAAACAAAGTATCTATTGGGAAATGGTAAAAAGAATAAGTATTCAAAAGTACTGATAAGGAAATGTTCAGCAAATCATAACAGCTAAAAGTAGAACATGCCTGTTTAGTCTGGCAACATCAGTAACGAAAAAAGAAGAAATAAATAGAGAAAGGCAATAAATATACCAGTAACAGAAGAACAAGTTACAGTAAGAGTCTAAAGGCCAAAACAATTTGCCTACTATGAAAATGTTGACTAGATCAGAGCGTTCAAATTTCTGAACTAATTCAACGAAGTGTGTAAAGTTTCTTCGAAAGAAGCAAAATAGAATCGGAGGACAATAAAACGAGAAACTTGTTAAAAGAGATGCAAAAAAGGTCTTTCATAGTATCGGACCAACGGTAAAAAAAAAAATTAAGCTGTACACTCCAACCGTATACAAAAGTTTATAAATGGCATGACAAAAACTCAAGCTGGGTTCCCACTTGCGTTGATAGTCCTTCACGTACTACAGATTGTGTGTGTGTGTGTGTGTGTGTGTGTGTGTGTGTGTGCGCGCGCGCGCGCGCACAATTACAACAGATGCAAACAAAAGCCAGCAGACAGACTCTTCAGCAGATGCACATGCTAAAGCCCCACACCCCGACACACGAGACGACCCACAGGTGATTGGACGTGTGGTGGCCTCAACACGAGACGTACACAACACTACCTCCTGTATTACCACACGCACTTACCCACCTGCCGCACCCACCAG
Organism: Panulirus ornatus; assembly: GCF_036320965.1. Taxonomy (NCBI): domain Eukaryota; kingdom Metazoa; phylum Arthropoda; class Malacostraca; order Decapoda; family Palinuridae; genus Panulirus; species Panulirus ornatus. The sequence continues at coordinate 19,246,587 of NC_092226.1, forward strand.
CTGGATCAGGTTAATCACAGGCCACAGTCGTGTTTACAGTCGAGTACCGATCGACTCTACTGATCGACCAGGTCACGCAATGTACACGACTCGAACCCCGGGGGCTCCGCTCTTAATTCCCAGTTCAGTAATGCACTATTACACCTCCAAGTGACCCTAATTCACTGGTCTTTGTTTACTGCATATTCGTTATTCTACTCATTTATAGTATTACTGTTATCCATTATTTCTGATGGGTTGGTGAAGGGGTAAATGTGTGGGCGTTAGAGAGATGGGATGATTTGCAATGTGTGTGTGTGGGTTGGGCGTGGGAGGAGATATGGCTGCTGTTTGCAGAGGGCGCTGTTCTGGTGGTAGGCTCGAGGGAGAGACTGCCGAAGCTGGTGGAGAGTGATCGTGTGTAGAGAAAGTTAATGCGAATAAAAGTGAGGTTATAGGCTTCAGCGGGGGAGCGAGACTGGTAGGTCTTTGGGAGAGAAACACGAGGGTATGCGGTGAAGGCAAAGAAATGTTGGGGGAAGGGAGGGAGGGACGGACGCACGGGACTGGTGGAGAATAAGGGGGAAAGGGGTTTAAGGGAAGGGAATTTTCAGTTCCACGACGACAGTTACCTTTCCAGCAAAACTTCCAGCCCTTCCACCTTCTCTCAGCAAACTAATTACATTCTCCTCATCTTCCGCTGTCCTATACTCGTCTATTGCTCTGCCAAACTACTCTTCTTCCTTCCCCTCTCCTCCATTTTTTTCCTATGATTATCAAAGCCTTAACCTCTTGTCATATTCCCAGGTATAACGTGCGTGTTCGTTTCAGCGTTGTCCCTGCTAAAGAGCCTGGCTGAAGGAACACTCGCCTCACTCGTTATGCTGTCTGAATGGTAATCAAGTTGCTCAGTTCGCAGGGAAGGGTGAGGAGGGACAAGGGAGGGGTGAAGGGGGTATGGGAGGGAGGTAAGAGTGGAGGGTCTGAACACTAAGCAACGCCACCAGTTAAAAAGAGACCCATTGATCGTAGTGGTGTACCACCTGCCCCACCTGGCATAGCCCCGCCACCACCTCCTCCCATCCCTTCCCCGCAGTTGCTCCCCCACCCACCACAACAACCTCGTACATTTTTCACGGCGATGATCCAGGAGCCTGGGAGCTGGCCACGTGCTGCTCTCCCCCGTACTGTCTGTTGCCCTGACGTGATAACAGTACCCACCCTACACCTGCGGTGCACCAGCATAGTGCACGTTTGTAGTATATTAGGACGGTGCATGAACACACTCCACTAGCATGGTACACTGGACTTATACAGTACACCAACACGGTGCACCAACAAGGTACACTAGCATGATACAACAGCACGGTGCACCAACACTGTACATTAGCATGGTACACGGGCACGGTGCACCAACACTGTGCACTAGCATAGTACACCAACACGGCACACCAGGTATCAGTCTTTTTTGGTATCCGAAAGTCGCCAGCAGAGGAAGGAGTCCCCTTAAGCGTCGCCCCAGTGGAAGCTAACACTACACGGCAGTGCGTCTCCAGCCACAGAGGATGTGTGTGTGTACTCGTTAACCTTCCGTACGATAGCCTATGAGGAGCTTTAGCCAACGAGGCAGGTTAACGTGTATCGTCTATCCTGATTGTTTCGTAATACTGTCATTTCTGGTGGCACACATCCTGCAAAGTTGTCTATACCAAAGGTCACTGAGGAAAGTCTACCAACACGTGTTCAGCAGCCAGCCTCCTCTCTGCCCAACAGCTTTGTCGTGGTCAACTGCTTATAAGCAGTGTTACAACCTGCATATGTGCACTTCGCCAATGTCCGTACCTAATTACATTAGTGTGGAATTCAGCTATACTCGCCATGTCCGGACTTATGTTCCTACAGTATAGCCCATCTCGAAATTCATGAATGAACACGGAGGTACAAGCGTATGAAATTCTTCCAACCATCCGTTGACTCTGTTCATCCACCACTCGTACTATCATACTTCTGTGCATCTTTTCTTATACGTTTCTTAATTATCTCAACATCCAAGCTTTTTAAGACATCTTAGGCTCATCTTAATGGCGTTATAACGTCCTCCGCTATTTGGAACTCTTATTCAGTTAGTCTTACATCCTTACAACATCCTCTACATCTTTCCCTCCGACTTTCTTAGCCTGATTAGCTTCTCTGATAATTCACTCAAATTTATGGAAGAGTTTTGGATTTTCTCCAAACGCAATATTCTCTTCATAATTGCGCATTTCCTCTTCCTCTCGTTCTGTTCCTGGCTCTTTTATACCTCAAATGCTGGCCTGCTAGTCTGCCTGTATGATCCGTTCTTCCCTCTGCACTTCTTAACGTATTTGAAGTTAGATGTGACCACGTTCTCCCTACTTCACTAAGTTCCACAGAACTTTTTACTACAAAGTTCAGGTTCCTGAACTTCATTCTCCTCTTAGAAATCTTGTTTCATAGTATCGCTTTTCTCCTTGTTTGCCAAAATAAACTTGAGCAATACGTGGTCACTTTCGCTAGCTGGTGTATCATAAATGATAATCTCAATACAGACTGTACATTAGTTCCTCTCATCCTGTTATACTGACATGATGGTACGGGGTATTTCTTTATATACACACAACTCGTGTCTCCATGACTGCAACAATGAGATCCCAAATTCCCCCAGACTCTCCCAGTATTCCGAGCAGCCAATCTTACACTATTTCATGCGTCAGTCTTGGGACTGCAGTAGAATTTCTTGAGATAGGAGGATGACAGTGATGTAGGCTGGTCAGTCAAGTTGACCAGTGTCTATATGGCCCACAGTGAGGCGTTTATCGAGTGACAGAATGCATTTAGTCACCTCATGTGATACAGACAAGGGTGACCAGGTGTATGGTTAAGTGGTTAAGAGAGGATTGCGGTAAACACAGAGCTTCCGACTGGCTTAAATGTGGCTTAAGTATGGGTAGAGAATGTGTGGACCAGGTGCTTTCTTTAAAGAACTTGCATGACAAAATGCTGGAGGGAAGAGAGAGCTCCGTATAAAGTATTCATGACCTAGGGAGAAAGCAAGACTGGGACGAAAGATATGCTTTTTTGGAAAGACCTGCAAATTCACGAGTTAGATCAAACTTATGAAACGCAGTGATGAGTTGTTACCAGGATATTTAAGGTATGTAGGCGTGTGAGAGGGGAGGATGACGAGCGGTTCTCTGTAACGGAGGGTCTTCATCAAGAATGTATGATGTCACCATGGCTGTTTAATCTGCTTATGGACTCTTGGGTGAGGGAGGTGAACGTAAAGGTTTTATAGTGACGAACAGATCTACGGGATACTGGGCGCTGGAGGGCAGGGGAGGTGAATATTTTCCTCTTTGCAGATTTTTCGATTGTGATGAAGGACTTGAGAGAAAACCCAGAGGATGGCGAGAGTTAGAAGGAAATAAGATATGTGAACAAAGCACGATAAGATGCAGAAGGAAGGGGAAACCATGATGGTTTGCGATCATTTCTAAATGAGGATCTAGAGTTCTTCAGATACTTGAAAGTGGAAAGTATTGGAAACAATGCCTGAGAATATTGTGGCGCAAGGAGGATCGATTTTGCCAGGAATGGTACTGTAAGAGCAGAGTGCAGTAATAAGTGCAGTCTGATTGAGGAGAAGTGACTAGTCTGAAGTAGAACATAGAGAGAGAGAGAGAGAGAGAGAGAGAGAGAGAGAGAGAGAGAGAGAGAGAGAGAGAGAGAGAGAGAGAGAAATAAAAAAAGGCCTAGAGGTACTTCAGCCTGAGCATTGAGGAAGGCGAAATGTCTGCTCAGGACAGAATGAACTGGAGGGAGTGGTATACGGGGGTCGACATGTCAACGGGATTAATTAGTGTGGATTAAGCGGTGAATATACACCATAGGCTGCAAGACTGCTTTGGATGGTAGGATCCAGTTACGGTACATTATACATGGCAGCTAGAGAGCTGGAGACAGCATGCGTTCCAGCGAGACCACTGCCTACACACACACACACACACACACACACACACACACACACACACGATAATTTTACGTGAACAAAAGAACGACATTTCCATTGTGGTGTGCACCTGTGTGTTGATCGCTGCCTGGCGACCCTGGTGTATCGTGTCATAACTCAGGGTTGCGTGGCGTAACCAGCGCCACCGGACAGACATGTTGGTGTGTGTGTTAAGTGTTGTGGGAGAGGGGAAGGGGGGGAGTGCGTGAGTAATGGGTTAATGGATTTTGGTACAAGCGAAGAGGAATCTGTGGTACGGAGGAACTAATGGAAATTGTTGCAAAGGATAAAGCCAGATGGGAGGGAGGGAGTCGCATGGAGAGTGAAGAGTCCGCGTGGGATTCCAGGAAGAGCAGCAGTAGGAAGAACTGAAAGGGAGAGAGAGGGAGTTTTAGAAGATACTTATGCATAGTAGATGCTCAGAACTGCTACATACAAACCATACCTGAAGATAGGACAGCCATGAGCGACCTACACATTAGCCACCCTTTAACGACTCGCGTACCCATCACTCAGGTGAGATTCAAAGTAAACTCGTTAGAGAACTCTTCTCCATCTGACAACGTTATCAAAGTTCCATCTGTGAAAAACTTCAGCCAAAATACAATGGAAGCGTTCTCGGGTATCTCCTACAGTCACTTCCAGGTACACAACAAAATTCCAGACATCTGGAAACTTGTTGGCATAGTGCCCGTCCTAAAAAATCAAAGAGTCGAACGACCCACAAGTCACTGCTGTCTTCAGTATCCTATCTCCTTAAAAATACTAATCCAAAACAAAATCAATCAAAACATCCCACTCAGCTACACAATATAGTTTTCAACCCAATCATGCCGCTACCACGCTGCAGGGAAACCTCTTGTAGCATCCTGGATGGCTTCAATCAACGACGACATCTCTGCTCCTGCACAGCATTAGTAGGATACCTATCAACTAAAGTATCCACACTGTCCCCTGGACGCATACAAAAAAGAAAAGAATCAGTTCTTCGAAATAATGACAAAGAAATGGTCGAACAAAGAACAATTCGCAATGGCTACGCCTCCAAAAAATCCTCCAAGGTCTACAGTCTACTTCCACCATAGTAGTTCTCTCTCCAGTCATCTTCACTCTTCGCAACTTTCTTCCCATCATCTCGCAGTACAACTCCCTGATACTTACCAAAAACAAAAAACACGAAGCGCATCACCACGCAAAGTCTGGCTCGTCTAAAACAATGCATGAATCTTTATAGGAATGCACCGTCACCCACTTTAAACCCCTGACAGACACGAATCCAATCTGCGCCCTCCCTGCTCCCCAGATAATTTCCACTCCACAGAACGCCAGCCATACTGGGCATGACGTACACCACGTTCACTCCCCACACTACAAACATCATACAAATACCATAAGAACATTAGGCTCCCTCAACACTTACGAGTAACAAATCTGAACTTGGAAAATGAATCCCTCGTTATTCTCCACCAACATTTCATCCACTCCACCTTTAAACCACTACACCTCACCGGCTTTGGTCATCTACCCCATCAAAATATAACAAAGCTACCAACCACACGAACAAATAAACTTTGAACAATCACCGACTGCCTAGCAACCACAAACATTCAACAACACAACGAAACTGTCTCGCGTCAGTATCCTGTACTCTCATTTCTCAGCAAGAGCTCTAGATTCTTACCATCCACACTATTTCATCACGACGTACAGAAATAAAACTTGGCCAATGTTTCACACTTCAACATATTCTTACAGATCTTCCTCCTTCCCCATACGAAACAACACTGACTCACCGAATTGATCCGACAATCACAACAGCTGCCCACCCAACCCCGTCAAACTCCACTCCAATAGACTTGCACCCATCTAAAACTACGATCCCCAAGCATGTACTAGCTATTCTTTCTAGTCTGCAATCGTCACATAACCGATCTCTTTAGCACCATAAACACAGTCACGACCTCGCATGCCCACGAAGCGGCTTTCACACTGGACACACCCCTTTACTGTATCGTGCTCATCTTGCATAAACACGAACACACATCACACCTCGTGACATGTGGGCCCCACCAAGTGGATGAGGCAAACTTCCTAAGCGTTCCCGACAGAAGGTGATCTTAAGGCCGGAGGGTAAAGGTATTGTATGCATGATGTAATATATATGATATGCATCTATAAGAAGGGATAACGTTTTAACTTCTCTAGCTATAGCCTCATTTCTCTCTCCTGCTTCGCAAAGTGTTCGACAAATTCCCAAATTCATTTTCTGCATAACTTACGAGATTACCAACAAAACTCCATTGTACAGTCAGCCGATGATTAACTCTGCTGTGTGACAACCCTCTGGTCCTCCACTCTGATGAGACTAAATATCTTTTACGGCCCTCGAAGTCTTTATAGCATTTTGAAGAGTGTAAAGTCTTTTGCACGTAAAAAAAATCTCAATTCTTTAGCCTTTCTGTTGAGGTTCATAATTTTCTTTCTCGTCGTACCATCTTGGCGGCAGTTGACGTTCCATTGTGGTCGTCGTTGATGGAGCGACTTATTAATCCTGTCAATAGTGGTGTTCCTCATGGGTCTGTCCCACTGCCTACCCTACATCTCGTCTTCTTACATGCTGCTCCTTCCACCTCTAAACTGTAATCAGTCACTCACTCACACTGATGGTTTTCCCTCTGTATATTTTAACTCATTCCATCTTTCTCGATCTGATATTTGTTCTTTTTCTCGCACTGAACTTATTTCCTTTCGGGACACAAACGCAGTTATTAACATCTATACGAATCTCTTCTATTTCCAGTTATTGAATTTCAAAATTATTCGGCTTACCAATAAACTCGTTTGGCACAGGAATAACCTCTACTCTTACTTTACATAATGATCATCGCAAAATGAAATTCCTAACAGCTGGGAATGCTGCATAGGTGATGCGTACATTTTCCTTGACATCAGTCTTTTCCATATCTTCGGCGGTCTCATTCGCCCAGTGTGGAGTACCGCTCGCTACCCGGGGTGGCTGGCAGTCTTCCCATTCTCTCAACCAGTGATATCAGAAGCCTTATGCTTTATCAACCTTCCAGGTATCACTTGCCTGCACCCATCCCTTCCACCATGATGATATTCTTGCATCCATTCTACAGATGTTATTTCATCCACTCCCCTCATGCCTGGTGTATCCGTATCCCAGTCCCTCAAATCCTGGACTTACGACACATGTCTGACACTTGCTTCCCACAGTTTCCACGAAGACATCAGCCACACGAGGACTGGCCGTTATGAAGTCTCCTTCCCTCATATGGCGAAGCTATGGAATTCTGTTCAGTCTTCTGTTTTTCACTCATCTTATAACCTTTCACACCTCAAGAGTCCGTTGTACAAACACCAAAGGTGAAATTAATCCTTACGGCATTTTTTCAGTTCATCAACTTTTCATAGAAATGTCTTACGAAATGCATCTGCCTGGGTCTTGTCTGGTATTATTAGAAACAGACAAATTTACATCAGAAATACAATCTATATGCATTAAACATGTATACGATTTATTGTACTTAATCGCAGTTTCCCGCGTTAGCGAGGTTGCGTAAGGAAAAAGAAGAAACACCCATCCACTCATATACGTACACGGACTTGTAGGATTGTATTATAGAATCTAGGCTCATAAGCCAAGCAATGGAGCTTCTAAGGCTATTCAGTGCTCTTAATACATTAGAATATTCTATTTTAGAAATTTTTTGATAAAAGTACAAATAAAAAAATTATATATATATATATATATATATATATATATATATATATATATATATATATATATCACGTACAGGAAAAAGCATCGCCACCCCCTGTGTCGGCGAGGTACCGCCAGAAAACATTAAAGAAATGCCACATATCCTCACACTCGTTCTCCAGCAGTCGTGTGTACTGCACCAAAACCACAGCTCCCTATCCACATCTATGACCTACAGACCTTTCCGTGTTTTACCCAAGACGTTTCACATTACTAGAGTCCAGTCCACTGAAAATGTCGATCCCATTATGCTACATCGTTCCAATTCATTATTACGTGCACGCCTTTCACCCTTCTGCATGATGTTCAGTTCCCAATCGCTCAATCATCCACTCCATCCTTCCACCTCCAATTCAGTCTCCCGTTTCTTGACACGCATATCCCCTTTGTCAACCTTTCCTCATTCACACACACTACATGTCCAAACCATTTCAACGCGCCCTCTTCTGCTCTCAACCACACTATCACCACACATCACTTACTCTCATTACTTTATCAAAACATCTCGCTACACTGTCCTCAAACATTTCCAACACCACCATCCTCCTCCATACAACTATTTACAGCCCATGCCTCTTAACCATATAGCATTGTTGGAACTACTATTCCTTCAAACATACCCATTTTTGCTCTCTAAGATAACGTTCTCTCTTTTTACTCATTGTTCATCGCTCCCAGAACCTTCGCCCCTTCCCCCGCTTCCATGGTTCCATTCGCTGCCAAGCCCACTCCCAGATATTTAATGCACTTCACTTCCAATTTTTCTCTATTCAAACTTGCATCCCAACCAACTTATCCCTCAATAATGCTGAACCTAATAACCTTGCTCTTATTCACTTACTCTCAACTTTCTCCTTTCACACACTTTTCCAAACTCGCAAACTTTTGCAGTTTCACTAATCAGCCATCAGCGTTGTATCATCGGCGACCAACAACATGTCTCGCTTCCCAGGCCCTCTCATCCCCAACAGAGTGCATACTCTTCCATTTACCTCCCTAACCAACCTCATCCATAAATCAAACCTCCATGGTAACATAAAACACCCCTGCCGCAGACCGATCTTCACTGGGAAACAATCACTCTCCTCCTACTCGTACATATGCCTTACATACTTGAGAAACTTCTCTGCTCTAGCAACTTACCTCCCACAATATATATATTCAAGACCTTCCACAAAGCATCAATCAACCCCATCATGTGCATACAAATTGATCTCTTTGTAAGAGTTTCTCATACATTCTCATACACCTGATCCATACATTCTCTAACACTCCTGAAATCACACTGCTCCCCATTCTATACAATTTTCTAGGTATACTCAACCTTATGCCTCTAGTTTGAACATTCGCCTTTAACCCCTTTCCCTTTGTACAATGGCACTATACATGCATTCCGCCAATCATCAGACACTTCACCACGATCTATAGATGTATATTTTTAAATGTTTATTGACTACGGTTTACAAAGATACACGATACACAAAGATAAGAACATAAGCTCCGGTGCACTAAAATGCACAACCGTAGTCCAACAAAAGGTCTCAAACTAATTTACAAGGTAAACATATAAAATCAATATGTAGGCTTGATCCCACGTATTCCCTGCGTGTCGTAAAAGGCGACTAAAAGGGGAGGGAGCGTAGGGCTGGAACTCCTCCCCGTCTCTTTTAATTTTCCAAAAGAACGGACAGAGAAAATGTCAAGTGAGGATATTTCCTCAAGGCTAAGTCCTCAGTTCTTAATGCTACCTCGCTAACGCGGGAAATGGCAAACATGTGAAAAAAGAATATCGCGGACGATCTTACAGGCAACGTCATTAGTACATCTCCAAAATAAATCATTTATGCAATTCATATCGTATGCCTCACCAACCAAACAACAACATAGTCACCCCCCTTAAATTCAAACTGCAATACTCCCGCAGGAGCTGGAAACCATCCTTTTATACATCAATTTCTAAAAGACGAAGCAGGAGGAGGAGTTAAGCGAGGAGTGCTCATCCTCCTTGAAGGCTCAGGCTGGGGCGTCACTGTGTGGATGTAACAAAGATGAGAAGAAATAGATCCAATGTCCGAGGAAAGAAACCTGGATGTTCTGGCCGAGTGAAAAGAAGCTGAAGGGTAAAGGGGAAGAATGGTTTGGAAACTTCTTGGGATTAAAGTCAGGGGTTGGCGAAAGGACAATAGCTAAGGATGGATTAGCACTACTCCTGAAGCAGGAATTGTGGAGTGATAGATTATAAGCAAGTAAGTTCTAAGCCGATGTAGGTAAAACGAAGTGGATAGCGAGGAATGGGTCATTATTGGTGCTTATGCACCTGGACACGAGATGAAAGATCATGAGTGTTTTGGGAGCAGCCGAGGGAGTGTCAGCAGTTTTGGTGCACGACACAGTATTAATGATGGGCGATTTGATTGCTTAAGCGAATAATGCGGTAGTTGAGAGTATAACTGGTGCACATGGGATATTCAATGTTGTGAAGAGCCTGTGGATTCGAGTGCTAAAAAAAAAGTTAGGCGATTGGGAATACTTGGTTAAAAAAGTACTTAAGTATATGTATGAGAGCAGAAGAGACAAAGGGCATTATTAGATTACGTATTAATTGATAGGCGTGTAAGAGATGCTTTTGGATGCAGATGTGCCGAGGGGCAGCTGGGGAATGTTTGATCACTATTTTGTGGAAGCGTAGGTGCAGATTTGTAGAAGTTTTCAAAAAAGAGGAGACAATGTCGGGGAGAAGCGAGTGGCGAGAGTGAGCGAGCTTGGAAAGGAGACTTCTGTGAAGAAATACCAGGAAAGATCGAGTAGAATGGCAAAAGGTGGGAACAAATTCATTGAGGAGAGTGGGAGGAATGGGATTATTTAGGGGAGCAGTGATGGCATGTACAACTGATGCATGTGACATGAGAAAGGTGGGTGGGGGGCAGATTTGAAAGGGTAGAGTGGCGGGATGAGTAAGTTGTTAGTGAAACAAAAGGGGCGTTTGGACGGTACTTATAAGTTAATGCAAATGAAAAATAGAAATAGAAAATAAAAAATGCATAAAAGAGAAAGCAGGAGGTCAAGAGGATATGCAGGTGTTAGAAAATATTGTAAATGAGATTTGGGATGAGAAAGCATCATTAGACTTCATGATGAATAAAAAATACATGTTTTAGAAGGAAGTAAATGCGCGAAAGATAAATGAAAACATCGGTGAAGGGAGCAAGGGGAGGAAGTGATAACAGGAAGTGATGGAACGAGGAGAAAATGTTGAGAGTATTTTGAATAACTGTTGAATGTGTGATAAAGTGGCAAATGTAGGGAGTTTTGATCGGGCTGGTGTGCGAAGTGAGAGTCAGGGAGATTGGTTTGGTGAAGAGAGAAAGGGTGGTGAAAGCCTTGCGGAAGAAGAAATCCGGCAAGGCGGCGGGAGTGAACGGATGATATATATATATACACACACACACGCGTGCGCGCACGCGATTAAAAAGACCTTTGGTGAGGCTGCATAATCGTTAACTGAAGGAAAGTGCAGTCTCGTGAAAGAACTCCTTGCTTCAGAGGAGCCAGTTATGTCTCTGCTGCCAACTGTAACACAGCCTTGCACTACGGGAGCTCCTGGAGATGGAGCCTTGGTTAGCTAGCACCAGAGCTCTTTCAAATAGGAGTCCAAGGGAGGATTATGTGCATACATCACAATGGCCTCAAACATGAATTATTCGAACAGCTGGGTAAACTAACAAGTATGCTGTGCTGCCCATACATAGATGGGCCAGTGTACCCTGCGCCGAAATTGTTAGGACATACGGAGAGGAGTAACGAGAGACCGTCCGAGAGGTACGTGCCATAAAAATGCAGAAGACAAAAAGGAGGAAAAGAAAGGACGAGATGGAAGGATGGAGTGAAAGACAGTTATCGGGGCCTTAACACGCAGGAGGGTGCTCTACGTGGAAGGGATAGAGTAAACTGGAGCGATGTGGTATACACTGGGCGACGTACTTTCTGCGGACTGAACCAGTGCATATGTAGCGATTAGGTGAAACATAGAAAGTTCTGTGGTGCTTGGTTTGGAAGCGAGTATTTGGTTTCCTTACATTATACAAGACATCTAGAGTAGAGTGACCAAATGAAACCGTTTTTACTATGTTCTAGGTGCTTCTTCATTGTGTGGGAAACGGCGAACGTAGAAAAATAGAGTGGAGGAGTACATCTGCCTAGCTTTCCTCAACTCGCGATCCACCAGCCTGTGATGCCCAGGCCAGTGATCCAGCAGTGCCAACCGACCAATCTGTTGTTGGTAGTAACCACGGGCGTGGCGCAACACTGCGGACTCACACCACCATTCATTATTCAACAGGTCCTGATGAGCGGCCACCAAGTTTAAAAACCCCCGAGTGATTGTGTCACCCACTCAAATATTCCCGGTCGGGGTCCACCGGCACGAACCACAGGCCACAACATCTCTCTCCCTCTCTGACCCCCTCCTCACACACACACACGTCACGACCAGCCAGCTAGCCAGCACAGGCTCGCCCCTCACAGAACGGACACGAAACGTGCTACACCACAGCTCTTACCTGCGCTTGGCGGAGGTCGTGTGACGTCTGCGGTGTGACGCTCAGCCCAGCGACCTTCCGTGACGAGAAGTTGAGAGTCGGAGGAATTAGCACGGGGGTAGAGACGTAGGGTGACGGTGTGACGACGGGTGGGGATTGTGTGACGGGGTCAAGTGTGACGCCGTGACTGTGGCTGGCCTGCCCTGTCCTCCCGCTGCTCCCCGCCGTCGCACAATCAATACTGACAAAAGCGCACCAAACATTTGACGACAATTTGTTCCCGACCAGCGAGCGATCACGGCTCAGCGTGACTCATGCCACCCACACCCACACACATTTTCCATCCCTCAACACCCATCCCTCTCCTCCTCTTGCACCCTTCCCACCGTCCTCCTCCCATCGTTACACTTTCCTCTCCCATCACCGTCTGATACACCACTAACGAAAAACTTATATATTGACCTCCGAAAATTAAGATTTGCACATGGTAGATACAATGTCAAAGTAATTATCTAAATCAACGACATCTCAGCAAATCAGTTGGTGGTCTCGGACGATCTCTCTCCCACAATACCGAAAGAAGTTGACCGACAAACCTCTCTCCTGACCATCCTAATCTTCATCAAATCTTTGCAGAAGACATTAAACGACAAAGTCATGGACCACTGGGAGATAAAAAGATTGCACTTCCCACTACAATACCCTTATCCTTACTTCATTTCCAGGAAAAGTGTTAGAACCGATGTTTCGAGAAAAAGTTATATTGCTGCAATGAATGACAAGATCCATTAATACAAGATCCATTGGCAACAGATTGAGATTCTGAGAATGAAAAACGGCGTTTAACGAGTCTGGTTGGATTCTTTGCCCATAAATCCAGTAACTAGGACTACGGAATACCTTGTGATGCTCTACTAAGACTTCCGTGAACCTTTCGACAAAGTGCAATATAAGATATAGCTAAATCTAATCTAATGGCGAAGAAGACTACACGTATGTGCGAAACTAGCAGACTGGGTCTCAGAGAGGAGAACGAGTAGCACTGCCAACTATCTGAGTGGTTTAATCAGACGGTCTGGGTACTGCAAGGCTTACACTTAGGAGCTTCGCTTTTTATCACGTACATTAACGACTTGGACTCGCCAGGAGTTTCCAAATTTGCCGATGTCTCAAAATGAGGAAATACAGCCCAGTCAAACTGATGATTCAAAGGGATTTAGACAATGTTGGAGTGGTCAGAAATAGAAAAGAGTTCAAAGTTGACATGTAGAAAGTAATTCATTTTGGCGCTAAAAATATAAATCACGATTACAAAATGTTCGGTACGTTATTATTAGAAGTGGAAGAAAGTGATTATCAGAAACAACCTAAATTACAGAGTGTTCAATTGAATATAACCAACCCAGAAGAATATGATGTATACATATTAGCCATAAAGACAAAAATATAGACCACAAGTATAACGAGAACAATGTAACCAAAGCAAAGTCGTCATTAACCCTCAGGTATCTTAACATCCTTCGTATGTACTCCCATCACCATCATCCCCTCCCAGCCCTTCGTATGTACTCCCATCACCATCATCCCCTCCCAGCCCTTCGTATGTACTCCCATCACCATCATTCCCTCCCAGCCCTTCGTATGTACTCCCATCCCCATCCCATCCTATCACCGTTGAACCCAACCATGTCAGTCAGAAAATCAACGATTCGAAAAATACGTGATGGATGTATCAAGAGGCGAAAGATTTGGCAACATGCAAGGAGACGCCTGCAGGAAATTTGAAGTAACGTCCATGCAGGAAAAAAAAAAATGTCAGCAAGAAAGAATTCCAAGGAGCAAATATCCCTCAAGAATTCTTACAATATATAAGGAAGAAAACGGAAAGACTATAGGCCCTTCTCTTTATAACGATAATACCTTTGCAGACAATAATGTAAATGAATTCCACTAACAGTCGTTGCTGACTATCGTATGTGTTAACGCCATCGTCACGAAGCTAATCTTCAGGGATAGTTCACAGAAAATTCTCACATTCAGAGCAGTGATGAACCGAAACGTCCTGATTATCTTGTACCTATAATAATCAGAAGTCGACAAGTATTTATTTTCTTGTTCAACAGATCGGTGTATGGCAAAGGGTCAAATTACTTGTTTCTCAACTGTTAATAGCAGTTTACAAGATGGAGACAGAAAATACTCTTCAAATTATAGCCTTAGCCGTAGTACTTTGGCGTTGGCTGAAAAGTTGTATTAATACATGAATAGATAAAGGTTAAGGTTTCAAAAATCTCTGAAAACAAACAATTCAAAAAGGCAACTTTGAGTTCCGTCATACACGATCAAGCTGAACTAAGTCTAAGATAAAACTGGGCCATCTTTCAGAACGCTTCCGTTAAAGTACGACGTAAAAGATTGTTGCGTTAAATTCAACCGTACGCCAAACGAAATGGAATCAGCGAATGGGTAGCAAGAGAGACACGAAACTATATGTGGTATTACACAGGGAAACACCAGACTGGTACTTCATGGTAAACGTAGAAGTATCTTTAGATCTTAATATGTTTATATCTAGACGCAGGACGAAAGAAAATTTGATACACGATACGAATTTTTAAAAATTTCCCCCACCCTAAAAAAAAAGAGAAAATGCTTCAAAGACATACAGACAATTTGATGCAATGGTCAGAATTCCATGTAAAGCGGACTTCAGTGTTGAATACAAAACGATATTGATTAGATACAAATAATTCTTTTCAACTATCAGAATTTTATCAAAAGTGCGTAGAGGTAACTGGCAATGACCTGGGATATGTTAAACAATGCAAAGCTGAAAATCCTAAAACAAAATGTTAAAAGTCAGGAGTTAAAAATGTTCACACACAAAAAAAATACAACGACCTTGTCAGACCTTAATTAGAATACAGAGTTCACCTCTGGTCACCAGACTTTACTGACGATGAAAAAGTATAACGAATACAAAGATCAGCAGGAAGGTTTAATTCAGTCGCTCAAAGCTTACCTAAAAATGAAAAAATATGTCATTCTTAAAGGAACAAGTGTTGGTTGCAAGAACGAACAAATATTCAGATTAGTCATTTCAGTGATATACCCCGCTGTATTTCTTCACGTTAAGACCGATAGAGAAACAGTGACCAATTATACCAGTATGAAGGTGGAGAACATGTAGTACAGTAAACTTGGGGGAAAAGTTCTTACAACTGTAGACAATATAACATACGACACATTGTTATCGCGAACACAACCGAGACATTTCAAGTGATCGCTACAGATAGAATCAAGTTATAAGTAGCTATAATGAATCCATCTGCATCCCTGCTGCATTTGCTTTTATTCAGTTCATAATTCAACCAAATCCTCCAATTTGCGTTGCTCGGACTAATGATACCTTTACTATGACGCCAGCAACGCTGCGCCCACGAGAGAGAATCTAGAACCCTACGTACTTTGCCAACGTGTATTTCATATTCCTTCTCAAACGCTAAATTAACCTCCGAAACGTTTTAAACTATATTCTTTACAGACTCACAACTACCCTTTAAAAAAGCTTATATATGTGGGGGAGGGGTTGATTATTGCACCCACACCCACCTTGAACTATATAGTATACAATGTATATAGAGATTCATATAACACTACAATCATTCTAACTCTCGAGGTGCATAAAAAAGAGAAAGATGTTTTGTGGACGTGTACTGAAATGTATTGGTTATTTACACAGGTGACAAGTCAAAGAACCATGTCCGTTGCACCACCTTCCTATAACACAAAGTGTACAATAACCGTATCAATTTGCTTTATCGAACAGAATTCCCTTGATCATTGCTATCACTTACGTTCAGTATCGCAAGTTTAAAGACTCGGAAAAAAAAAAAAGGCAAGTCTAATTAGAAATTCACATCTGTAAAACATTAAACGTTGCGAGAATTTTCCCGTGTTTGCGATTTATCCCAGGATTTTAATATAAAGATACGTCATTTTGATAAGGACACACCATGTTCTCACACAACTAGTTCGCAGTTTTGCATAATTATTTTGGCGCGTTCGAGATTACGCTCCACTCTTTCCCCTGCACTAAATTGTGGGTACGCGCCCGATACCTTAACCTAAATTCTGATCAAACACACAGGAAAATTACAGGAATCAAAAGATTAGCATAAAGCCTAACCTTTCCATCGCACATACCTGATAAGATGGTTCTAACATTGCATAATAATCAAAGATTCCACAAATACGTAATCTTAAAAATCGTACTATTTAATATAGATCAAAAACTGAAGAGGCATATTTCCCCTTTATCCCTAGATTCCTTGTTGACCAAATTATCTTAAATGGATGAAAGACTCAAAAATACTTCCTCTGACATTGATCACGATGGAAACAAAATTAGGAACGAAAATTCTTTCCAGTCACAGCCTAGCATGCCCACTTCCTTTGGTTTTGGCGTTTGGTTGTCTGAAGTTTCAGGGGAACTTCTCCGTCACTGCAGATGTGGTCCAGGACTCATATATCCAGATTAATGATGTTATACGTATGAATGGAAAGTAAGATTATGAAATATGACACTTATGCAAACAAGGCATACAAAACTGCAAATTACCTACGTCTGTCCTTACTTGCATCTCCATTTTCTATGCGGAAGACTATATGTCGTTTTCTTTTTCGCATAAATTGATAAGATACATTAGTGCGAGAAGTGCACGTTGTAAATGTACACGTGTAGGCTCGTCCATAAATAACATTCAAAAAATTATCGCTTTATGTTGCGGAAGAACGACTCGAGTTATGCCACGAACATACTGCATTAAGATCTTATGCTTTTAAACTGGTCATAACTTTGTCAGGTTTATCGTTTCCCGCGGGTGCTACTCTCAAAAAAAATTAGGAATACGCTTGGATACCAGAATCAATGGATTTCTACTAAATGTATTTGATTCGAGATTCTTTCATTAACAGTAAGCTTTGGAGGCTTGTTTGCGTGAAGGGATCAATGTAGTGTTACATTCTCCAGCGTAGTATTACGTCCTATTGCACTTTATTTCTCCCGATAGGATGTGCCATTATATTGTCGACATATCAAAGCAAGTATCACACCATCGTGCTTTACTTACGGATATTTGGGGAATCTAATATTGAGGTTTGGTTGGGTGTAGCGCGAGCCACAGCGAAGACGTCTACATCAGAACTACTTTAAAAGACAGGAACGACCTTGGTCGTCCCACAGAAACTGGTTCGTCTTTTGAAAACATTTGACATTTTTACCAACACATTTCCAGAGCTAAAGTCAGTTTAGAATTGTTAGTAAGGAACAGTTTCTTAACGAACTTCAAGAAGTGGAAGGGTACATTTTGTTACCCTTGCCCTACGGGAATTTGCACCCCAGTGTGTTTATTCCAAGGACAAAAAAAAAAAAAAAAATCGTATCCTTTACCAAAATAGTAAAACCTTTCGGTCAGGATTTGTCATATTAACTGGTAATTCAAGTTAGGTATTCGTGAGGAGTTCTCATCCACTCTGCCAAAGTTGTGTTGATGGCAGTGGAAAGCGTAAAGTCTGTCATCTTCCCCAAGAGAAATAAAGTAAATTTCCATACGACTCTGTCAAGTAGCTGTACAATATATCTACATAAATATTAAAATTTGAACAGTTTAGCATCCTAGTTTTTTTTTTTTTCCTTTTACATATGAATAATATTTCATATTCACTTAAATTCTTCCAATAGTCACTTATCCAACATCATAAATTTAAGAGAATGAAACCACGTCCACGGTTATTAGTAAACATTTAAATCTCGTGGGAAAAAAAAAAAAAAGTCCCTAACCTTGAATGGCCAAGGTTAGGGACGACTTAACAGGTCAACCAGTCTCAAAAGCAGTTGAAATGGTTAAGAAAAAAAAACTTCAGTGATATAGCATATCTAATGTTTATTTTCAAACGTCTAAGAATAGCAATTTTCAGATTCAAAGAAGGGTAAATTGACGTTCATGCCCTACACCCGTCAACAGCTGAAGGGTTTGTGGACGTGTAACCACCAGCTTAATATAGTTTACCTTTCATTGTTTAGCGTAAAGCAAATTCCTATATTGAACTAAACTAAATTCTACATAGGAACAAAATTAATTTTTCGTGATCCGAGAGTAATGGTGTATATATATATACACCATTTCCCGCGTTGGAGATGTAGCGTTAAAAACAAATGACTGATCCGAAGAGGAGAATATCCTCATTTGGAAACGTAAAAACTGGAAGAGGATTTCCAGTCCCCCGCTCCCGCCCCGTTTAGTCGCCTTTCACGAAACGGAATACGTAGGAAATATTCTCCCCCCCATATCCCCGATTATATATATATATATATATATATATATATATATATATATATATATATATATATATATATATATTAGTTGGTTTAAAGCCTATCCAAGGATCATTAAGGCCCGGAAGGTCAAACTACATCGAAGAACCGGAAAATCCGTAAATTCAGGTGTTAAGGATATGCCTTGCCACAGCTTGAGCTGACAGCCACACAATGATGGACGATCACGTGACCTTGAGCTGGTGTGTGTCAGCCTCACCACGGGTTCTCACAGCCTCCCTACAGGTTCCGCCCTTATGTTATGAGTTTTATAATCCCAAGATGTACTGGTAGTCGTGATATAAGAAGATTATTAATGGACTCTTCTCATTTCCCGATCATACGTTGGAAATGTCCAGTTATGTATGGATTTCGTCGCTGGATGTTATCCAGCGTTGCGTGGCGAGGTCCTCAAGAACGTTCTGGAAGCAAGTGGAAATCTGGTCTGTGCTTGTGGTGCTCAAGGACCCGGGACGAAGGAGCCCGAGGGTTGCCAACTAACAATATTACAACGCCGGTCCGAGCGATCACAGTCGGATATACATGGCCATGAAAATGACCTTTGTTGACCGTGGTGACCGCTCCCAACTAAGAGGCCTAATGACCTCACTCTAGAGGTGCAATTTGCGTGTCGAGGTCACCCCCAAGCAGAACACAGGTCAGCTACTTCCGCACATTATCGCGCATGTATGCCTTCATTATCCCCTCCTGCGAATACCGATGGATACCCGAGTTTCCCCAGTTTTCTTAACGTCTTTACATCTACGGCATCGAACCCACGTCTACCTTAGCGTAAAGCACGGGTGAGAAGGTGGTTGCATGCACGGAGAGGGGTCCTCCCCCGCTAGCCTCCCAGCGATGACGACTCCCACTCCTTCAACCACTCACTGGGCCTCCTCCCTCCTACCACTTTCGGCGTCTGCCGCGTCGAGTGTCAGAGGGACTAATTTACTGGTTGATAACGTTAATGTATCTTTCCCTCCACGCCAGTGCAAATAACCTCAGCGCCGCTTTAATTTACCATCAAGTGAAGCTCAGATTCGGCTAAGACTCGATAGGATAATGGTCATTTTCTGTTGGAACTCGAAAATATACGTGTCCTTAAATCAATACATGTTAGGTTAACACGGTGTAAGAGGCCCTCAACGATACATTGGTAATGGATCATTGGTCGAAAAAACTACAGCGTGTAATTCAAACTGTTTATCAGCTAAGCTTGCTACAAACAGATCAAACTTGAATTTTGTAATAATAAAGTTCCATATGCATCAGCCAAGATGACATGGATGTTATACGACGAATCTTTTATTGGGCAAGTGGGGCAAATCGAATGAAAATGAATCCCAGCAGGGTATTACCTAGCCACCTCACTAGCCAGCACCAGACAGACCAGTGACAGTCTTCAAGTCTCCAGGATTTGAGGGATTTTGTCATGTTGTCCCTTTGTGGTAGACACAACATGGGAGGATCATGTACACAGAAAATATATAGCGAGTAGGGCTGTGTCCTTCACTGGGTGACGGAGTCATAGGCTAAAGAGACGTTTCGAGATTGTGGAGACTGCAGACTTAAAGACGGTCAACGCTAGGTGACCTGAGCCGCCCCTTTGTGTCAGCTGAGCAAATACGAATCTCTGGAGGATTCGGACATTCCTCAAGTTACCAAACCGATCAACGAAACTTCCGGGCAATGTGTATAGACAGAAGCTTGTGAACGAAATGACAACTTATGAAATCATAACTGACCAGAACTTACACGCGAAATTGACATTCGCCAACAAACCTGGGATAGCAGTAGATTACACCACATTGCAGTTACATGTACTGAAAACTACAGTGCAGGAACCACTTGGAGCTCTGAACGGGAGATTGCGTTAAAAGTTCGAGATATGCATAGTTTAGGTGTCCTTCTACAATGAGGAAGTCAACATGTGAACTGATTAAGAGGAAAATGGTCTTTGTCGGGAATATCAAAGGCCTTCAAGGCGTAGAGATGAATACAGATTCATAGGAGATAAGGGAGAAAGAATACTTTCCACGCATTCCCAGTGTGTCGTAGGCGGCGACTAAAAGGGGAGGGAGCGGGGGGGGCTAAAAATCCTTCCATCCAGTTCTTAATTTTCCAAAAGTAACAGAGAAGGGGGCCTAATGAGGATACTCCCTCCAAGTCTCAGTCCTCTGTTCTTAACGCTACCTCGCTAACGCGGGAAATGCGAATATGTATGAAAAAATAAACTCACGTCTCCAGGGGGGAGAAAAATATCCGGAAGACATCAACAGACAATAGCATACAAGCAGTTGAGACAGGAAGGCTATACAGGATGCGAATTATACAAAAACACTCCACAGTAGGGAGTACCCCGCAGGGTAAGAGAACGAAGAATACCTTCGCTTCAGTCACCCCTGGTCATGCACCACCCGAAACATTGGGCCGACCACTGGTAACTACTACTGCGTAAGCGACAGTTGTTACCTCATGTGCAGTTAAAGGGCACCGCCACCAGTTCAGGTGCTGCCATGGTAAAAAGAAAATGAATTCAACCACTAATTACATTCCTCGGTGCTGTAGAAATTGACAGTGGGGGAGCAACGATTTGGACACCGCTCCTGAAGGAGAGAGACAGCGACCAACGATGTCCACAATGCCTCACTGAAGGAGACCCATATTAAGGTTTATTGTGTCCCCAGGTCACAAGCGAGGCAGCTGCTGGCGTGGCGGGCACAGACGGTCTGTATTGCTGCTCAAGCGACACTTCCTCAACACGTATTCTTAACAGAAATTAAGAAGTAAAGCATTTAATGTTCGTCCATATCGTGCTCAGGAATGGTCCAGAGTGTTGATGGATAAGATCCTTGTGGTCCTGTGCGAGGAGAGAGTTCTACACTTGTGGACCTCGTATCTTGAACTTCCCTATCTTACAACTTCTAAAAAGTCCTTAATCCGTTTTATATTCGTGTTTAATAACCTACTCCATCGATCGCACACACACACACACACACACAAAACCTATCAAGGGAATTGTGAATCCGTGTGTCCACATGACCTGGACTCTGGCGGTCAGCATGTCGCGGGGTTCGAGTGCGTCTGACCCTGGTTGAGTAAGGTCACGATGTCCATTCTGGGCCACTTAAAAAAAAAAGATCGAACCTGGGGTAGGTCAGTTTTCTTACACCGTTCTCAACATAGACTGACATGCTTGTCAGACGCAAAAAGTACATTACTCATGGAAATGTAACCACGTTATTTGTTACTTAAGCTGAAAATCTTTGGTAAATAAAAACTAGGGAGGGTGGCCAACGTGCCCCACGGGGGTGGCCAACTTGCCCCACGGGGGAGACTATCCACGTTCACTAATGATCAATACAGCATCAGACACGCCAACATACTGTGTTGACCCTTTGAGCACGACGGTACGACCCGAGAAGACGAAGGTGAGACCTGGGAAGACGACAGTGCGACCACAGTGTAGTATTATCCTGGCTTTTGACCTGTCCCATGTGCGTGTGTACATAGGGTTGTGTGCACACGTGTGTATATTTTCTCGCCTTTTAAGAGCGTGTTATTAATTCTGTATAACACTTTGCAGTGCATGGTACGCATGATTAAGTATGCATGCCTATACGAGCATACTTCAGCTTGTATACTGCATGCCCGAGTGTATGGAACAGTGTGTAGAGTGTTCATGTCAGCCTATCTGTTCATTCTATATTTTTTTGTTCCGTTCCTGCGTCTCAACGCTCTTTTAAACCCCTTTGGGATGACTTTAAACTGTCAAATGTCATACTCGATCAATGTCAAACAGCAAACGATAGAAAACGATCGTCGATGTTATCCTCGTATGCATCATATGATAAATATTACCCCAGGTCCACTACACCAAAAAGTTACCCCAGTGACAGGCAAAGTGATCGTAAGAACGGGAATGACAGGGTAGTCAGTGGTGGCAGAGTGCAGACATACGCGTTAAACACTTGACAACACAATTACGACAGAAAACACAAACTGCAATGGTGTTTACTTTGAAGGTTCCAGCAGTCACTGACAGATCCTCATTGTAAATGAAAAACAACATAAGAGGAGGGAGGGGAGTTTGGTTAAAGAGAGGGAGGAAAACATTTTGATGCGAAAGTCAAGTCGTAACTGCATTGGAAAGCAGAAGTAGCGAGTATCTGCAAATCAAAATGTTTGGGAAGAAAGAAATAGGAGTACATCTTCAGCATCACCTCCGCCATGACAAGTTCATCCTCAGCAGCTTGGAACATACCCACACACACTGCTGGTTAACCACACCCACACATGCTCAGCCTGTAAAGTTAGCCACACCCTTGCACTCTTCCCTAATACCTTTTACATCAATTTCTTCTGACGATGTATACATCCCCGAGACAATGTGTAGGTCTTGCGTGATGTACAACCTTACAGAGACGCGAGGCAGGAGGGACGAGAGGAGGACAAGTAGCCATGTGTGCACAGATGCTATAAGACGACAAGCGTCAAAGAGAGGGAAGGGTTCTTTAGAAACAAGGCAGCGAAACGACTCAACGAGGCATCACTGTCACAGACCCGCGCCTCACTAACACCCGGTGATGTCAAGTCCCATAAGCAGATATCAAGAAATCCAGCAACGTACCAGGAACACCAGCCAGGTTAAGGTAGATTACACTCATCTAAGGCACACTCAAGCTTAGCTCAGTCCAGGGTAAATTTATTGCCATTCTGTCCATAGCGTTCGCGGACCTCGGGTGTTGCAAGTGTCATGTTTATAGAGGAAGCAGGACCCACCTGAGCCGCCGTCTGAGTTGAAGGCGGTCTGGTGGTGCAGCTTCTTGGACAGGTTGAGGACCTCCTGCTGCTCCCTCAACACCAGCAACCGGTTCAGGAAACTCTCCTGGCCCCCCACCTTCACTCTCGCCGACATAGTATCTCGCTCTCCCTCTGGTCGAAGTTGCAGTGGAAAGAAAATAGCCTCACTCGCGCTGCTGGACGTGGCAGCTCCACCTCCACACTCGTGACACGTCTCCGACGACTGGAAGTGTTGGTGTTGGTCCAGCCACCCAGGTCGACCCTCCTCCCTCCACCACAACCCCCCCACTACCAACCCCCTTCCCCCCACACCCGTCAACCACCGTCACTACCTGGACAAGAGGTCATTTGCCGGACCAGCAAACGTTGGTAATTCGTTGCAAAACCTAATCTTCACCTGTATAGCACTTGAGGAACAGTGGGCAGAGAGCGTGTGTCGTGTGCGTCCCTCGCTCATGTTTGCTACATTCTCTTAAATGACGTGTAGATTATATTGCAATCTGGCCGAAGACATGTGCATCTATAACGAAATGAATTGGGAAAAAAAGAGCGGTGTCGGGGTTCAGGAAATAGGTCACGTGACGGTACATAACCTTAATACCAATCAAAGAGGTCATGTGACCTCTCCGACCAATCCCCGGGACTCTTGGCGGTCAAATAATGAGGAAAGGTTGACCTCATCTCACCTCAGGTCACGCCCCCGACCGCCAATTGTTACCTTAATCGTCCAGGTTGGAAGATCCCGTCCAGGACTCTCTATATTTACCGCGTCCGGCCAGTTTTATTGATCGTCTACAGCAGCAGCAGCAGTTTGTGGTAGTTACGAGAGGCGTCGTAACGACCCACCTGGGGTTACTGACGCACCACACTTTTAAGCCAACGGACACGCAGGCCGGAACGCACGCCACACATCGCTTAAAGCAAATTATTATGCAAACACACGTGCATACACAAGACAAACAGTAAACTAGAGTGTGATTACAATAGCTCGATACACAATTCATGTGGGTAAACGTGGGAATTGGCGAGGAGGGATGGTGGTCACTCCGGCCGGAGGCTTCAAACGCCAAATATTACAACTGTGTATTTACGAAAACTGATCCAGTGTCGGAGTTCATGTTGTTTATCCTCACATTTGCTACAGTTTGTTGAGAACGTCTTTTCTTTTTTATGAATCTTTAACTAATGTGCTCAGCGTTAATTGGCTCACGTACGTGCATGAACGTATTTGTGTGGATGTGTGTGTGTGTGTGTGTGTGTGCTTCCATGTGCACGCTTGAGGGTACGTAGGATGTGAATGTGTTTATTATTTTGATGTATTATAATCAACGCATTAATGCCTGTAATTATACGCTGCATCATGCCATATGCATAGTAAGCCCCAGGTATACATGTGTATCTATACGTGTACGTACGGAAGTTCTCGTACAGGAATAAGAGCTGTCGACAACGCTGTGCGAGGCAACGCTAATTAAGTTCTCATAAAATTTCTGCGCGATCATGGAACACCAGAGTCTTACTGATTGATTATTCACATTCAATAATAAACTTCGTCTTGAATAAGCTTTTAAACAACTGAGCATGAGATGAGGCTGGGGATCGCTGAGTGTGACACGGGTGTGTGGTGTGGTGTGTGGTAGGTGTCGTCTGTCTGCCTCACTGCGACTCGGAGGTTGAGCGAGGCTGCTGGCGAGCCGAGCCGGGCGGTCATCACGGATCTCAACCATAGGCGTGGAAAGGTGGGAGGGGGAAGCAAAATGCCTACACCCTTCCCCCAATTACCCAGGGGAAATCATCAGAAAAAATATGATAATATTCTCAATATAATAAATGAAGAAACAGGGGAAGAGAGATGTGGTATATTTTTCCTTCTGTTACATCCAGCGCAAATTTGCAGTGGAAACTCTTCACATACATTCACGTTGTTAAGTCACTTGTCACCAGTAATGATCGTCACCAGATGTTTGCCTCCTGCCGACCATCAGAACACCCTCCCCCCCTCCCCCCCCTCACCTACACACACACACACACACACACACACAACTTGCCTCAGAGCAGAGCTGGACATTCATTTACCGCACTAATTATCTTTTTTTTTTTGTTCGAATGTTTAAGGTACTTATGGAGTATACAAGCAGAGATTCTTCCCATCTCACAACTAATACGCAGCAACAAGTAATTCATAACATTCTTTTTATTTTGAATTGAATTCTACAGTTGAGATCGCTACGCGATATCCCTACTTGATAGCGAAATTTTGGAGCATGTTCTCGTAAGTAGGTGCTTACACACACACACACACACACACATATATATATATATATATATATATATATATATATATATATATATATATATATATATATATATATATATATTCCTATGAGTCCACGGGGAAAATGAAACACGAGAAGTTCCCAAGTGCACTTTCGTGTAATAATCACATCATCAGGGGAGACACAAGAGAGAAATATAACAGTCAGTTGATATACATCAAAGAGACGAAGCTAGGACGCCATTTGGTAAACATGTGATTGTCCAAAACATGTTTTGGACATATATATATGGGGTTTTAGGCAGGTAAATGCATGAGTTTTGGAGAGAGGGGCAAGTATGCAGTCTGTTGTCGATGAGAGGGCTTGGGAAGTGAGTCAGTTGTTGCTCGCTGATGATATATCACTGGTGGCTGAATCGGATGAGAAACTGCAGAAGCTGGTGACTGGGTTTGGTAAAGTGTGTGAAAGAAAAAAGCTGAGAGTAAATGTGAATAAGAGCAAGGTTATTATGTTCAGTGGGGTGGAGGGACAAGTCAACTGGTAGGTAAGTTTGAATGGAGAAAAACTGGAGGAAGTGTTTTAGACATTTGGGAGTGGATTTAGCAGCGGATGGAACCATGGAAGCGGAAGTGAGTCACAAGATGGGGGAGGGGGGCGTTGAAGAATGTGTGGAAGGGGAGAACGTTATCTCGGAGAGCAAAATTGGGTATGTTTGAAGGAATAGTGGTTAGATAGGGTTGTGCGGAGGGGGTTGGATGTGTTGGAAATGAGATGTTTAAGGACAATATGTGGTGCGAGGTGGTTTGATCGAGTAGATTATGAAAGGGTAAGGGAGATGTGTGGCAATAAAAAGAGTGTGGTTGAGAGAGCAGAAGAGGGTGTATTGGTGTGGTTTGGTGACATGGAGAGAATGAGTGAGGAAATATTGACAAGATATATGTGTCAGAGGTGGAGGGAACGAGAAGTGGGAGACCAAATTGAAGGTGGAAGGATGGGGAAACCAGAGATGGAAGGGTGGAGTGAAATAGGTTTTTAGGGTAACAAAGATTGAGAACACTCAGGATGGTAACAGAAGTACATGGAATAGAATTTATTAGATCAGTATGGTATGCAGGGAGCAACGCGCTGTCATTGAGTTGAGGGTCATGTGACGCAGTCTTGATAAACCATAGAATAATTGTCCTTGGGCTTGGCTATGGATGGTTGACTCAGGTTTCCGTGCATCGTACATGATAACTGGAATATCCTTTAAACTTACTTACATTCCTGTCCTTTGATCTCCATCTATGGGGTTTCCACAATTCTCTATTTCATTTTAGCGGGTATAGAGCTATAGCTGTCCCATAGAACTGAGTACCGAGCATACTTCGGTGAGTTTACCCTAGGAGTATTTTTGTTTTGCTGTGCAAGTGTTGAACGTTTGATGGCTAGGCTGCCAGTGATTGTTGTGAGTGTTGTTTTCTGTGAGTTGCAGCTTCGTTCTATTTATTCTTGTCAGGGTGAATGACAAGACAGGTGAGGTATGTTTTTGGGTGGAGCAGAGGAATTGTTTTTACAGGTTATTACAAGATTCCTTTTGTCCAAAATTCGTACGATGTGCTCTGAGGGAGTTTAGTTTAACTATGGCGCTATGCTGGTGCTGTCGCGTCATGACATATATGGTTGAAGTTTTGCTGAGTGGGAGCCGTTTACCACCATTTAGGGTGATGGAAGGGCACGGGTTGAACTTTTGTCTTTCAGAGGTTAAGATGATTGTGGATTTCTGCAATGATGCAGACATTCTGTTTTGAGTAAGCCAGTGGTTAATGCACTGTTGCTCGAATATTGTGTAGTGTCAGTGTGTTGTCCTGTGATTGTGTGGTCATCTGCATGTGAAAGGTCTTTCACAACATGGGTCTGCAGGTCATGCAAGAAGATAATATTACTTTGACAACCAGCAAAGAAGCCTGAGTAACGATATTACTGTGACAACCTGCCTTGAAACTACTGATCACTTTTTAAATTTTTAAATCTTTTGTATGAGGATGAGTTAGGGGACAATATGCGCTGCTTTATCTATTGCTACTCCCACTGTGCAGCTGGGGATCATGGTTGACCGAAGTCATCCGGGATGTATTGCGTGAGGTTTGAGTGGGATATTCTGTTGATTCTCTTGTGGATCTGATAATCGATATCTTTCTGACGATAGCAACGATATAGGGCGATAAGAAGAGGGGTGTGTTAGTTTGGAGTGCTTTAGGTTGTGTGTACTGAGCTGGCAAGTTACCAATGTGTTTAGGATATTGCTGTGTTGTTATCTAAGTCCCTTGATTGCATCTGGGCCAAAGTATTTTGTCTGGGAGACTGATAATACCCGTGGCAGGTAGCTCTTTACAAAGACCTCTTGAGTTGTGAGTGTAAGCGAGGAGTGAATGGCCAAACCGTTTCTGGTTGGTTTTCATGTAGTTTTCCGTGAGTGTCATATTTATGGGCGTGACTGGTTTGTGGACAACTTTTTGTGGAGTATTTTACGAGGGTCTTTGGTGTGATCTTTGGGCGAGGGGATGTTGTTAGTTTAGGCTAGAAATGCTTCATTTGCGGGCTAGGATGAATTTTTTTTTGAGATGATAGATGCTTGTTCTTTGGTTTATTGTTATGGAAATTTTGACAGTTTGCCGTTTGCTTTTAACGATTTGGTTGGCGATTCTGTTTGGATTAGATGTTGTATGATCTCATTTAGTGGGGAGTGCTTTTTTTCCTGAGCATGTTTCTTGGTTAATATCTGCAACTTAAAGGGGGCTTACCTGAAGTCTTCACCTTTCATTAAGGTGTGAGCCCAGGCTGTTGGTCGATTAAACTTATAAGCTGCAGCCTCAGGCTTACACTGCCACCAGTTAAATGGTCCTGGTACGCTCTGTAGGTACTACTTGTCCAGTGCACTAAAATCTCTCTACTGTGTGTCCCATCATGTTTCTGACGGTAGCTGGTAAGGTGGTGAAATGTTAGGCCCCGGATGTTTAAGGTGTTCTCTCTTTTCGTGCAAGACACACCTTTGGATTTCATAAGTAGTATTTTACAAAGACATCCTAGCCAGTAGATGTTATTTTCGAATGTAAGTGGGAAGCTATACTTTCCAGGATTTTATGGGTAAAGTACCTCAGGAGTACAGCCTCACATTTCAGTCATTCCCGGTATTTAGATCTTTCACAACTTTAATATGAGCTATAAAAGATCTCTGACCAATTTCTTGTTCCGCAATTTCGCCTGCCTTGTAGGGTGATGGGATGCAATGATATTCAATTTGCGAATTAGCTCTTTGAACATCAACATTGGCATTTCTTCTCGACTTCGATGACCCCAGGATCCAGCCTGCCATCCTTCCGCACGAGGTAACCGTTGTTTTGTTGTAATATCTGAATGTTAAGTCATTAGACATTACTATTCCGAGGTATTTCTCATTCAAGTGGTATATTCCTCACGCCCTCGGTGTACACGGTAAAGCAGGCGATGATGGTCATAGCAACTGTCGTTTAGTTTTATTCTCATTGACAATATTTCAGGTGTTTTTACTGTTTGAGGAATTTCGGGCATAAAAATAACAGTAAATGGATTGGACTGGATTTTAGAATTCAGGTTTACAAGTCAAGTACTGAAGCACCTAAGGCTATTCAGCGCTCTTAATACAGTTTAGAACATTCTGTCTTAGAAATTCATTTCAACTCAAATGGCTAACTCCAATTTTGATAGAGCGAGAACGTAAATAGGAGAGAAAGTAGCCTACTTGTGTTCGTCTGAGAGCTTAGGCTTGACCTTTGCAGCATGATTAAACCTTCCTGGGAAGAGAAAAACTCCGATGCCATAGCTCAAACCATCATTGAACAGTAAATGAAAAGGATGACTGAGGAAAGGTTGACAAAGAGGATATATGTCTCAGAAGGGGGGAAGGAAAACGAGACTAAACTAGAGATAGAAGGATGGAGTGAAAGAGATTTTGTTGAGTGATGGGGCTTAAACATGCAGAAGGGTGAACGGCGTGTATGGGATTGACTAAACTTGAACGATGTGGTTTCCTGGGGTTGACGTGCTTTCAGTTGACTGGACCAGGGCATGTGAAACGTCGGGTAAACCATGGAGAGGCCTGTGGGGTCTGGTTGTGGATAGGGGCTGGTTTCAATTCATTAAACATGACAACTCTAGCATCGATGTCATCGTATATGGTCTGTTCCTGAAGTTACATCGTTGATGCGGGAAACGGCTGTCATGTATATAAAAAAAAAAAAAAAGTTGCAAACCTTCTTCTCTAGACTTTCGCTGAGTACATCGTCACTGAGTAAAAGTATGGTGTATACATCTTCCCTTCCTAAACCCATCTTATTATTCACAAATAAAAGGGTACACTAATCCTTTTAACATGTTAGCGTCCTACCAACTACAGTGTGCTGCAGACTGTAATTTGCTTTCATTCTTTGAATCATTAATTCTCTTTTCTTTATGAACCAGATTACTTTTAGATACCTATTTCTTAATACCACACGGGTGTCTCATAACCCTTTGCAGCAATGCTTTAAGTGTATCCGTTACCTTCAAGCAGCCATGACATGAAGAGGCAGTGCACTAGTCCTTTGGACATTTTCTATTTCTAGCGCAGGCTTCCACCCTCCATTGTGCAATGATGTTCGCCAGTAAAACTTTTTGTAAAGTGCTTATTGGTGTACTTTACAATATTTCAAGCTTGTAACCATAATTTGGGAGAGTAATATTTTCTTTCCATAATTTCCCCTCTGTGCTTATGTCGCATCCTCAGTAAAATTGGCGAGACTTGTTTTAGTGTACTGCTGTAATTCATGATAATTAGGCTCTTGTAACACAACACTATACTTGTTTAATCCTTTGTTTCAATGCCCATGGCCAGTGTCTGGCTGTTGCTTTAGATCAACACTACACTTGTTCAATCTTGTTTCAATGCATGCCCCCCCCCCCCACAATGTGTGCATATGACCAGTGTCTGGTCGTTACTTTTGACGAACTTCACAATGCCTGCGCAGTGTGAATCAAACCCTGACTCTGATTGGCAGCAACTATACGCAGGTTTCTGGTTGCTCTCCCCAGAGGCAGAGGTATATTGGGGGGCAGACAAACAGCACCCTGTAACATAACTCCTGCTGCCTCTTTTACCCAGCTAAGACCAGGTGCTGTACAGCAACTGCAAATGGGGCAACAATCTACTTTCTTTTCACCATACCATCACCGCCCAACGTCCAACATATCACACCCAGTGCAACTCCTTTGAGTATGTAATATCACACTGCAATAAAATGTAGTCTTATTGAATCGGTGTAATACAAAATACTGTTTATTGTATCAACCCCTCATTTTATGCAGTGATTATATTCTGTAAAAACCTCATAGAGAAACCGCATTAACCATACAGAAAAATGGAATGTGTGCAGCAGCTTCATTGTCAGCACTGGCAGACACTCCTGTTATCTTGTCATTATGTAGATTCTAGCACTGAATAAAAATATCTATCGTTTACTTGCTATAAATGGCTCTGGTCTATCTACATTATCTTCTTTACATACATGCTCAAATCTTCATAGCTTTACACCCGAACTAAAGGTTGCCAAGGCTGCTTTTCTTCTTTGTCTCATGCTCTAGGTATGACAAAAGCATTTTCTCCTCCATATGTGGACTTTTAACCCTTGAGGTACCTTGGCAAACAGTGGGGTAGAGTGGACCATAACACTTCAAATTTTCTCTGCATTCTCCTTAATGTTGTGGATTGTAGATTCCCTAGGTTGTAAGCATGACTGTGTTGATGGTACCCCATCACCAGGTCATACGAAATTTAGCCTCATTTCTAAGGTGAGAGAGGTTCTCTTCCATCTAACTGCTGGGTCCGGGGTAGACGATGCCACATCAGTAAACAGAAACACAGCAAATTGCATGAAAATCATTAGCAGGTATACCCAAATCGCAAAAGTAGCAAAGATCCACACAAAATGGTGCAAACTATGAGACTTACCCCCTGATGAGACCTTGCCCTGCTCCACCCAGGACTTACGATAAGTTTTGGCGTACCTTTTATTGTACACACCTGCATAGTAGTGAATTTTGACTTCATAAAGAGGGACTGGTTGAAGTAAGTTCCTCACTTAATAGCATAATCGTATATAGTAATACCAAATAAAGCAGACTGGATGTACTTATAGTATGTAGCATAACAGGACACTACATGAGGATGTATTTCTTTTCTAAAATTGCTAACATCCAAACTAAATGCTAGCAAAATTCTATAACCATTTTAACATACCTAAACACTTTACACTATCAAATAGAATAAGATTTATAAAATTCAAAACTGATGGCATAAGCACAAAATTCCAGTAAAATTTCAATATTCCATTTTTCTCAGTTTATCAACCTTATTATTATCAAAATCCAATTTCACCATTTTTAAGCTTAAACATGTCAAATTTTTGTTATATTACACTTATTGAGCTTACTTAGGGTTTTCTGTTGCTGAAAACATGACAACTGTATTAACAACTAAAATCCTTGACCTTTTTTTATCACATTCTTTTTTAGTTTTAAGTAAAACAGCAACCAAATTTACACAGAATGCAGTTGGTGTCATACATAAAAAGTAAATTAGTTTTCAAAAAATCTATCCTATGAAAAACGAGTAGTGTTGCTCTTCTGTGCCAGGTCGCAAATTGTGTATGGAATGGGATAATGTTATTACTGAGGGATGTTGTATTGAAAAGAGTCAATCTAATGATAGCACGTCGACCCCGGTATACCACATCATTCCAATTCACTCTATTCCTTGCACGCCTTTCACCCTCCTGCATGTTCAGGCCCAGATCTCTCAAAATCTTTTTCACTCCATCCTTCCACCTCCAATTTGGTCTCCCACTTCTCTCATTCCCTCCACCTCTGACACATATATCCTCTTTATCAATCTTTCCTCACTCATTCCCTCTATTGCTCCTTCCATTTTGCCAAAAGGTAGGGCTAATGCAAAATGCTCATTGGAGAAAAAAAAACAGATACAAAGAATGAGTTGTGTGTTAAGTGTTGTCAAGAGTTATATGTGACAAGGAGAGATTGTGTGTTGGTGGACAGAATACCAACAGTCCATGTATGGGTCAGGCAGACAGAAAGGAGAGTTAAGTCAAAGGAGTGCAACCTGACAACCAATGGCTCGCTATGCAGCCATCACTAACCCTCCCAATACCCACGCCGGTAATATCAGTAATAACAAGTTCTTTTATTTCTTATTTTTTTTTTATTTCACTTTGTCGCTGTCTCCTGCGTCAGCGAGGTAGTGCAAGGAAACAGACGAAAGAATGGCCCAACCCACCCACATACACGTCCACACACGCAAATATACATACCTACACATCTCAACGTATACATATATATACACACACAGACATATACATACATACACGTGTACATAATTCATAGTCTGCCTTTATTCATTCCCATCGCCACCCCGCCACACATGAAATAACAACCCCCTCCCCCTGCACGAAGTTGCGCTAGGAAAATACAACAAAGACCACATTTGTTCACACTCAGTCTCTAGCTGTCATGCATAATGCACCAAAACCACAGCTCCCTTTCCACATCCAGGTGCTACAGAACTTTCCATGGTTTACCCCAGACACTTCACATGCCCTGGTTCAATCCACTGACAGCATGTCAACCCCAGTATACCACATCATTCCAATTCACTCTAATCCTTGCACGCCTTTCATCCTCCTGCATGTTCAGGCCCCGATCACTCAGAATCTTTTTCACTCCATCTTTCCACCTCCAATTGGGTCTCCCACTTCTCATTCCCTCCACCTCTGACACATATATCCTCTTGGTCAATCTTTCCTCACTCATTTTCTCCATGTGACCAAACCATTTCAAAACACCCTCTTCTGCTCTCTCAACCACACTCTTCTTATTACCACACATCTCTCTTACCCTTCCATTACTTACTCGATCAAACCACCTCACACCACAAATTGTCCTCAAACATCTCATTTCCAGCATATCCACCCTCCTCCGCACAACTCTATAGCCCATGCCTCACAACCATATAATATTGTTGGAACAACTATTCCTTCAAACATACCCTTTTTGCTTTCGGAGATAATGTTCTCGACTTCCACACATTCTTCAACGCTCTCAGAACTTTCGTCCCCTCCCCCACCCTATGATTCACTTCTGCTTCCATGGTTCCATCTGCTGCCAAATCCACTCCCAGATATCTAAAACGCTTCACTTCCTCCAGCTTTTCTCTATTCAGACTTACCTCCCGATTGACTTGTCCCTCAACCCTACTGTACCTAATAACCTTGTTCTTATTCACATTTACTCTCAGCTTTCTTCTTTCACACACTTTACCAGACTCAGTCACCAGCTTCTGCAGTTTCTCACCCGAATCAGCCACCAGCACTGTACCATCAGCAAACAACAATTGACTCATTTCCCAAGCTCTCTCATCCATAACGGACTGCATACTCACCCCTCTTTCCAAAACTCTTTCATTCACCTCCCTAACAGCCTCATCCATATAAACAAATTAAACAACCAGGGAGACATCACACATCCCTGCCACAAACCAACATTCACTGAGAACCAATCACTTTCCTCTCTTCCTACACGTAAACATGCCTCACATCCTCAGTAAAAACATTTCACTGCTTCTGACAACTTGCCTCCCACACCATCTATTCTTAATACTTTCCACAGAGCATCTCTATCAACTCTATCATATGCCTTCTCCAGATCCATAAATGCTACATACAAATCCATTTGCTTTTCTAAGTATTTCTCACATACATTCTTCAAAGCAAACACCTGATCCACACATCCTCTACAACTTCTGAAACCACACTGCTCTTCCCCAATCTGATGCTTTGTACATGCCTTCACCCTCTCAATCAATACCCTCCCATATAATTTCCCAGGAATACTCAACAAACTTATACCTCTGTAATTTGAGCACTCACTTTTATCCCTTTTGCCTTTGTACAATGGCACTATGCAAGCATTCCGCCAATCATCAGGCACCTCACCATGAGTCATACATACATTAAATACCCTTACCAACCAGTCAACAATACAGTCGCCCCCTTTTTTAATAAATTCCACTGCAATACCATCCAAACCCGCTGCCTTGCCGGCTTTCATCTTTCGCAAAGCTTTTACTACCTCTTCTCTATCTATGGAGACTCTGACAGGTTCTAAATAAATCAATGCTACATGGTTCTATAAAATGAACAGTACTTAAGAGAACCCACCATGCAACATCAAACCATTTAAACATATCAGTAGGTGTGCCTTAAGAGCAATAAAAAATTTTCCTAGCCTTACAAGAAATCTCAAAAGACAACTGGCACACATGCCTCTTGCATAAAGAAAAATCCACATTCCTAATGAGAAAGACTGATTTTTCTAGGGAAAACAGGAATCAGAAACAAGAAGTTTCTTAACATGCTAACATCATAATATTGAGTAATATTGAAAACAGGCCTTACCCCCACACCCTCCTTGTATCTTTCTCACTGAATTTGCACACCCATATTACCTAAAAACAGAGTAATCCTCATAACCAAAGAAAAACTGTCCTGTGGGTTTACAACAACTGACGTAACAAAGTGTATGACAAGAGTCCATGCAAAATAGTGTGGACAGCCTTCTTCAGAATCCTTTTGACAATGCACTAGTTAAACCTAATACCTCTCCATTAAACACAGGCTCTACAGCAGACAGACTTTTTTCAAGCTAGTAGCCATTCACTTTAAGCACTGCGTGACCACCAATGTTCAGTTCAGTTTTGTCATTCATATGTTGGACTGGCTTACCTGTAGGCAGCTGTTCATGATGCAGCCATGTTAATGGGGACACGTGTCTTTTGACTTGTATTCAGTTCATATAAACATAAGACAAAGATGGAAACAGAGAAGGAAAGCACTTAGCAGTAATGTGTGTGGGATATATTTTAATAAGAAACTATCATTTACTATGAACAGTTCATTGTATATGGTGATACAGGTCATATAGCAGTTGAGGTCAACTATTATCCAGCAAAGAATTAAAGCCTGTTACAAGTAATACAAAATAAGCTAATATATAGTTCAAGTATATGCAATGTTCCAATAAAATTTATGAAATCTATATACAATATGCCATACACAATGCAAAGGAAGAAAGAAAGTTCAAGAAGAAAAAAAATGCCAAGCCTTAATACTACAGTCTACTCACTGAGAAACGAGCATGATAGGTAGATTATAGCAAATCAAAGCAGATTTTCTCAAGCCTTGGAATACTTTCTGACCCGTTTCTTTAAAAGTAAAAAAACAGCCTCATACCTGCTAATTCACATATTTACTGGGTCCATAAAAAAATATATGAACCTTTAACTGTTCACCAACAAAGCAATGTATTCCAACCACTGCTTTAGTTGGTTTGGTGTAGTACTATTAAACAAAATACACAACAGGTGAAACAAATAAATAACAATGAATTGTATACTTAAACATCACAATTAATCTAGATGTCCTCTCTAGGGTACACTTTTCCAATTTCATCAGCACCACTTTCATATTCTTATAAATCACGAAGTTTAAAGCATCTCATCCAAAACAGAAGACACCAACTCTATCATTAATATCATTTAATCTCTACTAAAAATATAATCAAGTGAAATAACACTAACAATTTAAGAAAATAATCTAGATGAGAGGTTCACTTGAAATCTGTTAACACAGTATCATGAATACCTGCTCTAATAAACTATGGAAAAAAGATCATGTTCTAGGTCTGAAAGCAAATCTTTTAGCCGATTAATACCAGTTCTGAAAACTGCATTAGATGTAAGGGCTCCAATTCAACTCTAAGCTTCATTTACAATTATGGTGTAAACTTACTCAGAGCTGGTATCAACAACAAAAATCATATGTTGCTTGAGCAGAGTCCCCAAAACAGAATAACCACAGTAACTTGCAACTTATCAAAGATGAAAAAATGGTCAAGCCCTTCCCTAATCATAGTGGGAAGTTGGTTATTTCACCAATACAGTTAATCTCAAAAGGGTACGGGAATACTTACTTCAAAGTGCTCACATTGAGCACTGCAGCCAAACAAGGAGCACCTCTCTTATGATTTTAAACTTTCCTTTACTCTCTATATGCCTCCTTTATTCAATGAAAATTTACACATCTCTTGACAATCTTCACTCAAAAATCCATTGATACAAAAGCTACTTCAAGCTCCAATCAATTCACAGTTTACACATTCATAGACTGAATATAGTCTGAAATGAGCTATAAATGCATAATCATTAATTTTTTATGTCATGAGCTATGTTTAAAGAAATATAAATCATGAAATTTCTAACATGCTATGCAGCTATCTTTGCTAAGAGTGGTTTTAAGGGTAACTCTGAAAATGTTCTTATTATCTTTTGAATAATAATTTGGAAAAAAAAAAAAGGTAATACACAGATATTTCATATGGGTCCACAAAATTAATCTTAAATAGGGCATTAAAAAACTATTAGCATTGTACAATTGAAAATACAAAGTTTTAAATGCATAAAAGACAAGTCATCAAAGGTGCTACAGAGTTTAAAAATGAAATAATACATCACAGTTTCACTAACAAAATCACAAGTACCCTTAGTAAATGGTGCCATGTTCATATTTCTTCTGCATACAGTCAGAAGTACACTCCTAGATATAATTTGGAGATACTTTGCTTTTTAGCACATCATAAAACTTATCAACATAATACTGCCAGTATGAAAAAAAGAAGTGCACTGATTCTCCTCTATTACAGTTTGCAACCGGGTTTATATGTTTCACAATTGATTACGAGCTGTTGTATCATATTTTCCAATACTGCCATCATCCATGCCAAAGTCTCACAGTCACTTACAACATTTCCTTGAATTACAGGTAACATTTATCATTTCGACCAGTTTATCAGTTTTTTAAGAGTATATTATTTTGTACAAAAGACCATACCCTCTAACTGGTTTGGCACTGTACATGTTGCCTACCCCCATGATGATCATCTTCATCTTCATCATATATAGCATTATGATTGCGATGGCTGCGTTGTGACCTATCAATCTCAACCATCTGGCACTCTTCACTGTCATCAGGTATCATCACCTCTGGCCTAAATAAAGAAAAAAAAAGTGAATGCATATCATTACCTTTAACAAATGCTATTACTTCATCACACATCCTTCCAATGTTCCACCCCCCCCCCCAAAAAAAAAGAAAAAAAATCTGATACATTTTGATATTTAATGTGACTTCTTTTGTGTTCAGAAATTATTTGAACTTGTGATCACTTCATAAGGACTAGTTGAAAAAACTGCCCAGACATACACCATATGGGAGACAATTTACCATCCAGAGGTAATACTTATAGCCATGATTTACCCCTATCCCATTCTACAAAAACGACATCCTCCAAAAATGATCAAAAAATTTTGACATCTTCCAAAAATGATCAAGAAATTTTAACACACAAGTTCTGCAGATATATCTCATTATTTTGGAACTTATTTCCTGTGCTTAAAAATTAGCTGTTGACACACATCTAACCCTTAAGTGCTATCACCAAGAAAACACAAAAGTCGGTGAAAATGCCAAGACCATTTAACAAAGGGCTCATTTCTTCTCACCAATCAGTATTCATATTTGCTCCACTACACCATAGTAATGTTGTCATTGGCAATGCTTCATCCACAGAAATTAAGTTCAGTTACCCAGGGAAAACCATGGTGGAAGGATGCAGTGAGCGCACCCCAAGCAGGAATCTGCCTACAACTTATATTTTATATTTCAAATTCCCAATCCACTCTCTAGCTGTCAAGTATAATGTATCAAAACAAAAGCCCCCTATCCACAACCTTTCCCCACACACATTTCCGTGATTTCCAACACCTGCTTTATGTGCCCTGGTCCAGCCTAACTTCATGTATAAACAGACCTCTTTAAATGGTACCCATGAATTACAGACTTTCACTTAATGGACACACACTTCCAAGAATTCTAATAGTTTAGCAGACCATAAGCTCTTGAATATTTGCATTTATCTATTATACTTAGTCGCTGTCTCCCACGTTAGCGAGGTAGCGCAAGGAAACAGACGAAAGAAAGGCCCAACCCACCCACATACACATGTATATATTTATATTTCATTTATTTTGCTTTGTTGCTGTCTCTTGTGTTAGCGAGGTAGCGCAAGGAAACAGACGAAAGAATGGCCCAACCCACCCACATACACATGTATATACATACACACACATATTATTTTTTTTTTATTATATTCATATATATATATATATTTTTTTTTTTTTTTTTTTTTTTTTTTATACTTTGTCGCTGTCTCCCGCGTTTGCGAGGTAGCGCAAGGAAACAGACGAAAGAAATGGCCCAACCCCCCCCCATACACATGTACATACACACGTCCACACACGCAAATATACATACCTACACAGCTTTCCATGGTTTACCCCAGACGCTTCACATGCCTTGATTGAATCCACTGACAGCACGTCAACCCCTGTATACCACATCGCTCCAATTCACTCTATTCCTTGCCCTCCTTTCACCCTCCTGCATGTTCAGGCCCCGATCACACAAAATCCTTTTCACTCCATCTTTCCACCTCCAATTTGGTCTCCCTCTTCTCCTCGTTCCCTCCACCTCCGACACATATATCCTCTTGGTCAATCTTTCCTCACTCATTCTCTCCATGTGCCCAAACCATTTCAAAACACCCTCTTCTGCTCTCTCAACCACGCTCTTTTTATTTCCACACATCTCTCTTACCCTTACGTTACTTACTCGATCAAACCACCTCACACCACACATTGTCCTCAAACATCTCATTTCCAGCACATCCATCCTCCTGCGCACAACTCTATCCACAGCCCACGCCTCGCAACCATACAACATTGTTGGAACTACTATTCCTTCAAACATACCCATTTTTGCTTTCCGGGATAATGTTCTCGACTTCCACACATTTTTCAAGGCTCCCAAAATTTTCGCCCCCTCCCCCACCCTATGATCCACTTCCGCTTCCATGGTTCCATCCGCTGACAGATCCACTCCCAGATATCTAAAACACTTCACTTCCTCCAGCCTCTCACCATTCAAACTCACCTCCCAATTGACTTGACCCTCAACCCTACTGTACCTAATAACCTTGCTCTTATTCACATTTACTCTTAACTTTCTTCTTCCACACACTTCACCAAACTCCGTCACCAGCTTCTGCAGTTTCTCACATGAATCCGCCACCAGCGCTGTATCATCAGCGAACAACAACTGACTCACTTCCCAAGCTCTCTCATCCCCAACAGACTTCATACTTGCCCCTCTTTCCAAAACTCTTGCATTTACCTCCCTAACAACCCCATCCATAAACAAATTAAACAACCATGGAGACATCACACACCCCTGCCGCAAACCTACATTCACTGAGAACCAATCACTTTCCTCTCTTCCTACACGTACACATGCCTTACATCCTCGATAAAAACTTTTCACTGCTTCTAACAACTTTCCTCCCACACCATATATTCTTAATACCTTCCACAGAGCATCTCTATCAACTCTATCATATGCCTTCTCCAGATCCATAAATGCTACATACAAATCCATTTGCTTTTCTAAGTATTTCTCACATACATTCTTCAAAGCAAACACCTGATCCACACATCCTCTACCACTTCTGAAACCACACTGCTCTTCCCCAATCTGATGCTCTGTACATGCCTTCACCCTCTCAATCAATACCCTCCCATATAATTTACCAGGAATACTCAACAAACTTATACCTCTGTAATTTGAGCACTCACTCTTATCCCCTTTGCCTTTGTACAATGGCACTATGCAAGCATTCCGCCAATCCTCAGGCACCTCACCATGAGTCATACATACATTAAATAACCTTACCAACCAGTCAACAATACAGTCACCCCCTTTTTTAATAAATTCCACTGCAATACCATCCAAACCTGCTGCCTTGCCGGCTTTCATCTTCCGCAAAGCTTTTACTACCTCTTCTCTGTTTACCAAATCATTTTCCCTAACCCTCTCACTTTGCACACCACCTCGACCCAAACACCCTATATCTGCCACTCTGTCATCAGACACATTCAACAAACCTTCAAAATACTCATTCCATCTCCTTCTCACATCACCACTACTTGTTATCACCTCCCCATTTACGCCCTTTACTGAAGTTCCCATTTGCTCCCTTGTCTTACGCACCCTATTTACCTCCTTCCAGAACATCTTTTTAGTCTCCCTAAAATTTACTGATAGTCTCTCACCCCAACTCTCATTTGCCCTTTTTTTCACCTCTTGCACCTTTCTCTTGACCTCCTGTCTCTTTCTTTTATACTTCTCCCACTCAATTGCATTTTTTCCCTGCAAAAATCGTCCAAATGCCTCTCTCTTCTCTTTCACTAATACTCTTACTTCTTCATCCCACCACTCACTACCCTTTCTAAACAGCCCACCTCCCACTCTTCTCATGCCACAAGCATCTTTTGCGCAATCCATCACTGATTCCCTAAATACATCCCATTCCTCCCCCACTCCCCTTACTTCCATTGTTCTCACCTTTTTCCATTCTGTACACAGTCTCTCCTGATACTTCTTCACACAGGTCTCCTTCCCAAGCTCACTTACTCTCACCACCTTCTTCACCCCAACATTCACTCTTCTTTTCTGAAAACCCATACTAATCTTCACCTTAGCCTCCACAAGATAATGATCAGACATCCCTCCAGTTGCACCTCTCAGCACATTGACATCCAAAAGTCTCTCTTTCGCACGCCTGTCAATTAACACGTAATCCAATAACGCTCTCTGGCCATCTCTCCTACTTACATAAGTATA
Organism: Panulirus ornatus; assembly: GCF_036320965.1. Taxonomy (NCBI): domain Eukaryota; kingdom Metazoa; phylum Arthropoda; class Malacostraca; order Decapoda; family Palinuridae; genus Panulirus; species Panulirus ornatus. The sequence goes on from NC_092226.1 coordinate 19,288,290, forward strand.
CTTATGTATATCTCGCTTTTTAAACCAGGTATTCCCAATCATCAGTCCTTTTTCAGCACATAAATCTACAAGCTCTTCACCATTTCCATTTACAACACTGAACACCCCATGCATACCAATTATTCCCTCAACTGCCACATTACTCACCTTTGCATTCAAATCACCCATCACTATAACCCGGTCTCGTGCATCAAAACCGCTAACACACTCATTTAGCTGCTCCCAAAACACTTGCCTCTCATGATCTTTCTTCTCATGCCCAGGTGCATATGCACCAATAATCACCCACCTCTCTCCATCAACTTTCAATTTTACCCATATTAATCGAGAATTTACTTTCTTACATTCTATGACATACTCCCACAACTCCTGTTTCAGGAGTATTGCTACTCCTTCCCTTGCTCTTGTCCTCTCACTAACCCCTGACTTCACTCCCCAGGTATTTCCAAACCACTCTTCCCCTTTACCCTTGAGCTTCGTTTCACTCAGAGCCAAAACATCCAGGTTCCTTTCCTCAAACATACTACCTATCTCTCCTTTTTTCACATCTTGGTTACATCCACACACATTTAGGCACCCCACTCTGAGCCTTCGAGGAGGATGAGCACTCCCCGCGTGACTCCTTCTTCTGTTTCCCATTTTAGAAAGTTAATACAAGGAGGGGAGGATTTCCGGCCCCCCGCTCCCGTCCCCTCTAGTCGCTTATATATATATATATATATATATATATATTCTTTTTCTTTTAAACTATTCGCCATTTCCCGCGTTAGCGAGGTAGCGTTAAGAACAGAGGACTGGGCCTTTGAGGGAATATCCTCACCTGGCCCCCCTCTGTTCCTTCTTTTGGAAAATTGAAAAAAAATGAGAGGGGAGGATTTCCAGCCCCCCGCTCCCTCCCCTTTTAGTCGCCTTCTACGACACGCAAGGAATACGTGGGAAGTATTCTTTCTCCCCTATCCCCAGGGATATACAAAGTATAATAAATAAATAAATATATATATATATATATATATTATACAAAGTATACTTTATAATATATATATATTTTTTGCTTTGTCGCTGTATCCCGCGTTTGCGAGGTAGCGCAAGGAAACAGACGAAAGAAATGGCCCAACCCACCCCCATACACATGTATATACATACGTCCATATACGCAAATATACATACCTAAACAGCTTTCCATGGTTCACCCCAGACGCTTCACATGCCCTGATTCAATCCACTGACAGCACGTCAACCCCGGTATACCACATCGATCCAATTCACTCTATTCCTTGCCCTCCTTTCACCCTCCTGCATGTTCAGGCCCCGATCACACAAAATCTTTTTCACTCCATCTTTCCACCTCCAATTTGGTCTCCCACTTCTCCTCGTTCCCTCCACCTCCGACACATATATCCTCTTGGTCAATCTTTCCTCACTCATTCTCTCCATGTGCCCAAACCATTTCAAAACACCCTCTTCTGCTCTCTCAACCACGCTCTTTTTATTTCCACACATCTCTCTTACCCTTACGTTACTTACTCGATCAAACCACCTCACACCACACATTGTCCTCAAACATCTCATTTCCAGCACATCCATCCTCCTGCGCACAACTCTATCCATAGCCCACGCCTCGCAACCATACAACATTGTTGGAACCACTATTCCTTCAAACATACCCATTTTTGCTTTCCGAGATAATGTTCTTGACTTCCACACATTCTTCAAGGCTCCCAGGATTTTCGCCCCCTCCCTGTGATCTACTTCCGCTTCCATGGTTCCATCCGCTGCCAGATCCACTCCCAGATATCTAAAACAATTTACTTCCTCCAGTTTTTCTCCATTCAAACTTACCTCCCAATTGACTTGACCCTCAACCCTACTGTACCTAATTACCTTGCTCTTATTCACATTTACTCTTAACTTTCTTCTTTCACACACTTTACCAAACTCAGTCACCAGCTTCTGCAGTTTCTCACATGAATCAGCCACCAGCGCTGTATCATCAGCGAAAACAACAACTGACTCACTTCCCAAGCTCTCTCATCCACAACAGACTTCATACTTGCCCCTCTTTCCAAAACTCTTGCATTTACCTCCCTAACAACCCCATCCATAAACAAATTAAACAACCATGGAGACATCACACACCCCTGCCGCAAACCTACATTCACTGAGAACCAATCACTTTCCTCTCTTCCTACATGTACACATGCCTTACATCCTCGATAAAAACTTTTCACTGCTTCTAACAACTTGCCTCCCACTCCATATATTCTTAATACCTTCCACAGAGCATCTCTATCAACTCTATCATATGCCTTCTCCAGATCCATAAATGCTACATACAAATCCATTTGCTTTTCTAAGTATTTCTCACATACATTCTTCAAAGCAAACACCTGATCCACACATCCTCTACCACTTCTGAAACCACACTGCTCTTCCCCAATCTGATGCTCTGTACATGCGTTCACCCTCTCAATCAATACCCTCCCATATAATTTACCAGGAATACTCAACAAACTTATACCTCTGTAATCTGAGCACTCACTCTTATCCCCTTTGCCTTTGTACAATGGCACTATGCACGCATTCCCCCAATCCTCAGGCACCTCACCATGAGTCATACATACATTAAATAACCTTACCAACCAGTCAATAATACAGTCACCCCCTTTTTTAATAAATTCGACTGCAATACCATCCAAACCTGCTGCCTTGCCGGCTTTCATCTTCCGCAAAGCTTTTACTACCTCTTCTCTGTTTACCAAATCATTTTCCCTAACCCTCTCACTTTGCACACCACCTCGACCAAAACACCCTATATCTGCCACTCTATCATCAAACACATTCAACAAACCTTCAAAATACTCACGCCATCTCCTTCTCACATCACCACTACTTGTTATCACCTCCCCATTTGCGCCCTTCACTGAAGTTCCCATTTGCTCCCTTGTCTTACGCACTTTATTTACCTCCTTCCAGAACATCTTTTTATTCTCCCTAAAATTTAATGATGATCTCTCACCCCAACTCTCATTTGCCCTCTTTTTCACCTCTTGCACCTTTCTCTTGACCACCTGTCTCTTTCTTTTATACATCTCCCACTCAATTGCATTTTTTCCCTGCAAAAATCGTCCAAATGCCTCTCTCTTCTCTTTCACTAATAATCTTACTTCTTCATCCCACCACTCACTACCCTTTCTAATCAACCCACCTCCCACTCTTCTCATGCCACAAGCATCTTTTGCGCAATCCATCACTGATTCCCTAAATACATCCCATTCCTCCCCCACTCCCCTTACTTCCATTGTTCTCACCTTTTTCCATTCTGTACTCAGTCTCTCCTGGTACTTCCTCACACAAGTCTCCTTCCCAAGTTCACTTACTCTCACCACCCTCTTCACCCCAACATTCACTCTTCTTTTCTGAAAACCCATACTAATCTTCACCTTAGCCTCCACAAGATAATGATCAGACATCCCTCCAGTTGCACCTCTCAGCACATTATATATATATATATATATATAATGTGTGGAAGAAGAAAGTTAAGAGTAAATGTGAATAAGAGCAAGGTTATTAGGTACAGTAGGGTTGAGGGTCAAGTCAATTGGGATGTGAGTTTGAATGGAGAAAAACTGGAGGAAGTGAAGTGTTTTAGATATCTGGGAGTGGATCTGGCAGCGGATGGAACCATGGAAGCGGAAGTGGATCATAGGGTGGGGGAGGGGGCGAAAATTCTGGGAGCCTTGAAGAATGTGTGGAAGTCGAGAACATTATCTCGGAAAGCAAAAATGGGTATGTTTGAAGGAATAGTGGTTCCAACAATGTTGTATGGTTGCGAGGCGTGGGCTATGGATAGAGTTGTGCGCAGGATGATGGATGTGCTGGAAATGAGATGTTTGAGGACAATGTGTGGTGTGAGGTGGTTTGATCGAGTGAGTAACGTAAGGGTAAGAGAGATGTGTGGAAATAAAAAGAGCGTGGTTGAGAGAGCAGAAGAGGGTGTTTTGAAGTGGTTTGGGCACATGGAGAGGATGAGTGAGGAAAGATTGACCAAGAGGATATATGTGTCGGAGGTGGAGGGAGCAAGGAGAAGAGGGAGACCAAATTGGAGGTGGAAAGATGGAGTGAAAAAGATTTTGTGTGATCAGGGCCTGAACATGCAGGAGGGTGAAAGGAGGCCAAGGAATACAGTGAATTGGAGCGATGTGGTATACCGGGGTTGACGTGCTGTCAGTGGATTGAATCAAGGCATGTGAAGCGTCTGGGGTAAACCATGGAAAGCTGTGTAGGTATGTGTATTTGCGTGTGTGGACGTGTGTATATGCAAGTGTATGGGGGGGGGGGTTGGGCCATTTCTTTCGTCTGTTTCCTTGCGCTACCTCGCAAACGCGGGAGACAGCGACAAAGTATAAAAAAAAAAAAAAAAAAAAAAATATATATATATATATATATATATATATATATATATATATATATATATATATATATCCCTGGGGATAGGGGAGAAAGAATACTTCCCACGTATTCCCTGCGTGTCGTAGAAGGCGACTAAAAGGGGAGGGAGCGGGGGGCTGGAAATCCTCCCCTCTCAATTTTTTTTAATTTTCCAAAAGAAGGAACAGAGAAGGGAGCCAGGTGAGGATATTCCCTCAATGGCCCAGTCCTCAGTTCTTAACGCTACCTCGCTAACGCGGGAAATGGCGAATAGTTTGAAAAAAAAAAAATATATATATATATATATATATATATATATATATATATATATATATATATATTTTCATTTTGCTTTGTCACTGTCTGCCACGTTTTCGATGTAGCGCAAGGAAACAAACGAAAGAAATGGCCCAACCCACCCCCATACACATGTATATACATACACGTCCACACACAAATATACATACCCATACATCTCAATGTACACATATAAATACACACACAGACACATACATATATACACATGCACACAATTCACACTGTCTGCCTTTATTCATTCCCATCGCTACCTCGCCACGCATGGAATAATATCCCCCTCCCCCCCTCATGTGTGCGAGGTAGCGCTAGGAAAGGACAACAAAGGCCACATTCGTTCACACTCAGTCTCTAGCTGTCATGCAATAATGCCCGAAACCACAGCTCCCTTTCCACATCCAGGCCCCACACAACTTTCCATGGTTTACCCCAGACGCTTCACATGCCCTGATTCAATCCATTGACAGCACGTCGACCCCGGTATACCACATCGATCCAATTCACTCTATTCCTTGCCCGCCTTTCACGCTCCTGCATGTTCAGGCCCCGATCACTCAAAATCTTTTTCACTCCATCTTTTCACCTCCAATTTGGTCTCCCACTTCTCCTCGTTCCCTCCACCTCCAACACATATATCCTCTTGGTCAATCTTTTCTCACTCATTCTCTCCATGTGCCCAAACCATTTCAAAACACCTTCTTCTGCTCTCTCAACCATGCTCTTTTTATTTCCACACATCTCTCTTACCCTTACATTACTTACTCGATCAAACCACCTCACACCACACATTGTCCTCAAACATCTCATTTCCAGCACATCCACCCTCCTGTGCACAACTCTATCCATAGCCCACGCCTTGCAACCATACAACATTGTTGGAACCACTATTCCTTCAAACATAGCCATTTTTGCTTTCGGAGATAATGTTCTCGACTTCCACACATTCTTCATATATATATATATATATATTATCGCTGGGGATAGAGGAGAAAGAATACTTCCCACGTATTCCCTGCGTGTTGTAGAAGGCGACTAAAAGGGAAGGGAGCGGGGGCTGGAAATCCTCCCCTCTTGCTTTTTTTTTTTTCTCAAAGAAGGAACAGAGAAGGGGGCCAGATGAGGATATTCCCTCAAAGGCCCAGTCCTCTGTTCTTAACGCTACCTCGCTAACGTGGGAAATGGTGAATAGTATGAAAGAAAATTTTTTTTTCTTTTTTTTTTGCCGCTGTCTCCCGTGTTTGTGAGGTAGCGCAAGGAAACAGACGAAAGAAATGGCCCAACCCACCCCCATACACACGAATATACATAAGTCCACACATACAAATATACATACCTACACAGCTTTCCATGGTTTACCCCAGACGCTTCACATGCCTTGATCCAATCCACTGACAGCATGTCAACCCCGGTATACCACATCGATCCAATTCACTCTATTCCTTGCCCTCCTTTCACCCTCCTGCATGTTAAGGCCCCGATCACACAAAATCTTTTTCACTCCATCTTTCCACCTCCAATTTGGTCTCCCTCTTCTCCTCGTTCCCTCCACCTCCGACACATATATCCTCTTGGTCAATCTTTCCTCACTCATTCTCTCCATGTGCCCAAACCATTTCAAAACACCCTCTTCTGCTCTCTCAACCACGCTCTTTTTATTTCCACACATCTCTCTTACCCTTACGTTACTTACTCGATCAAACCACTTCACACCACACATTGTCCTTAAACATCTCATTTCCAGCACATCCATCCTCCTGCGCACAACTCTATCCATAGCCCACGCCTCGCAACCATACAACATTGTTGGAACCACTTCAAACATACCCATTTTTGCTTTCCGAGATAATGCTCTCGACTTCCACACATTCTTCAAGGCTCCCAGAACTTTCGCCTCCTCCACCACCCTATGATCCACTTCCGCTTCCATGGTTCCATCCGCTGCCAGATCCACTCCCAGATATCTAAAACACTTTACTTCCTCCAGTTTTTCTCCATTCAAACTTACCTCCCAATTGACTTGACCCTCAACCCTACTGTACCTAACGACCTTGCTCTTATTCACATTTACTCTTAACTTTCTTCTTTCACACACTTTACCAAACTCAGTCACCAGCTTCTGCAGTTTCTCACATGAATCAGCCACCAGCGTTGTATCATCAGCGAACAACAACTGACTCACTTCCCAAGCTCTCTCATCCCCAACAGACTTCATACTTGCCCCTCTTTCCAAAACTCTTGATAACAAGTAGCGGTGATGTGAGAAGGAGATGGAATGAGTATTTTGAAGGTTTGTTGAATGTGTCTGATGACAGAGTGGCAGATATAGGGTGTTTTGGTCGAGGTGGTGTGCAAAGTGAGAGGGTTAGGGAAAATGATTTGGTAAACAGAGAAGAGGTAGTAAAAGCTTTGCGGAAGATGAAAGCCGGCAAGGCAGCAGGTTTGGATGGCATTGCAGTGGAATTTATTAAGAAAGGGGGTGACTGTATTGTTGACTGGTTGGTAAGGTTATTTAATGTATGTATGACTCATGGTGAGGTGCCTGAGGATTGGCGGAATGCGTGCATAGTGCCATTGTACAAAGGCAAAGGGGATAAGAGTGAGTGCTCAAATTACAGAGGTATAAGTTTGTTGAGTATTCCTGGTAAATTATATGGGAGGGTATTGATTGAGAGGGTGAAGGCATGTACAGAGCATCAGATTGGGGAAGAGCAGTGCGGTTTCAGAAGTGGTAGAGGATGTGTGGATCAGGTGTTTGCTTTGAAGAATGTATGTGAGAAATACTTAGAAAAGCAAATGGATTTGTATGTAGCATTTATGGATCTGGAGAAGGCATATGATAGAGTTGATAGAGATGCTCTGTGGAAGGTATTAAGAATATATGGTGTGGGAGGCAAGTTGTTAGAAGCAGTGAAAAGTTTTTATCGAGGATGTAAGGCATGTGTACGTGTAGGAAGAGAGGAAAGTGATTGGTTCTCAGTGAATGTAGGTTTGCGGCAGGGGTGTGTGATGTCTCCATGGTTGTTTAATTTGTTTATGGATGGGGTTGTAAGGGAGGTAAATGCAAGAGTCCTGGAAAGAGGGGCAAGTATGAAGTCTGTTGGGGATGAGAGAGCTTGGGAAGTGAGTCAGTTGTTGTTCGCTGATGATACAGCGCTGGTGGCTGATTCATGTGAGAAACTGCAGAAGCTGGTGACTGAGTTTGGTAAAGTGTGTGGAAGAAGAAAGTTGAGAGTAAATGTGAATAAGAGCAAGGTTATTAGGTACAGTAGGGGTGAGGGTCAAGTCAATTGGGAGGTGAGTTTGAATGGAGAAAAACTGGAGGAAGTGAAGTGTTTTAGATATCTGGGAGTGGATCTGTCAGCGGATGGAACCATGGAAGCGGAAGTGGATCATAGGGTGGGGGAGGGGGCGAAAATTTTGGGAGCCTTGAAAAATGTGTGGAAGTCGAGAACATTATCTCGGAAAGCAAAAATGGGTATGTTTGAGGGAATAGTGGTTCCAACAATGTTGTATGGTTGCGAGGCGTGGGCTATGGATAGAGATGTGCGCAGGAGGATGGATGTGCTGGAAATGAGATGTTTGAGGACAATGTGTGGTGTGAGGTGGTTTGATCGAGTAAGTAACGTAAGGGTAAGAGAGAGGTGTGGAAATAAAAAGAGCGTGGTTGAGAGAGCAGAAGAGGGTGTTTTGAAATGGTTTGGGCACATGGAGAGAATGAGTGAGGAGAGATTGACCAAGAGGATATATGTGTCGGAGGTGGAGGGAACGAGGAGAAGAGGGAGACCAAATTGGAGGTGGAAAGATGGAGTGAAAAAGATTTTGTGTGATCGGGGCCTGAACATGCAGGAGGGTGAAAGGAGGGCAAGAAATAGAGTGAATTGGAGTCATGTGGTATACAGGGGTTGACGTGCTGTCAGTGGATTGAAGCAAGGCATGTGAAGCGTCTGGGGTAAACCATGGAAAGCTGTGTAGGTATGTATATTTGCGTGTGTGGACGTGTGTATGTACATGTGTATGGGGGGGGGGGGTTGGGCCATTTCTTTCGTCTGTTTCCTTGCGCTACCTCGCAAACGCGGGAGACAGCGACAAAGTATAAAAAAAAAAAAAAAAAAAAAAAAAAAAATATATATATATATATATATATATATATATATATATATATATATTTCTTTTCTTTCTTTCAAAATATTCGCCATTTCCCGCATTAGCAAGGTAGCGTTAAGAACAGAGGACTGGGCCTCTGAGGGAATATCCTCACCTGGCCCCCTTCTCTGTTCCTTCTTTTGGAAAATTAAAAAAAAAAGAGAGGGGAGGATTTCCAGCCCCCCCACTCCCTTCCCTTTTAGTTACCTTCTACGACACGCAGGGAATACGTGGGAAGGATTCTTTCTCCCCTATCCCCAGGGGATATGTCCTGGTTCAATCCACGACAGCATGTTGACAACGGTATACCACATCATTCCAATTCACTCTATTCCTTGCACGCCTTTCACCCTCCTGTAAGTTCAGGCCCTGATAGCTCAAAATCTTTTTAACTCCATCCTTCCACCTCCAATATGGTCTCCCACTTCTCGTTCCCTCCACCTCTGACACATATATCCTCTTTGCCAATCTTTCCTCGCTCATCCTCTCCATGTGACCAAACCATTTCAATACACCTTCTGCTCTCTCAACCACACATCTCTCTTACCCTTTCATTACATACTCGATCAAACCACCTCACACCACATGCTGTCCTCAAACATTTCATTTCCAACACATCCACCCACCTCAGCACAACCCTACCTATAGCCTACGCCTTGCAACGATATGACATTGTTGGAACCACTCTTCCTTCAAACATACCCATTTTTGATCTTCGAGATAATGTTCTCGCCTTCCACACATTCTTCAACGCTCCCAGAACCTTCGCCCCCTCCCCTATCCTGTGACTCACTTCCGTTTCCATGGTTCCCTCCGCTGCCAAAACCACTCCCAGATATCTAAAACACTTCACTTCCTCCAGTTTGTCTCCATTCAAACTTACCTCCCAATTAACTTGTCCCTCAACCCTACTGAATCTAACATCCTTGCTCTTATTCACATTTACTCTCAGCATTCTTCTTCCACACACTTTACCAAACTCAGTCACCAACTTTTGCAGTTTCTCACCCAAATCATCCGCCAGCACTGTATCATCAGCGAACAACAACTGACTCACTTACTAAGCCCTCTCATCCACAGCAGACTGCATACTTGCCCCTATCTCCAAAACTCTTGCATTCACCTCCCTAACAACCCCATCCACAAACAAATTAAACAACCACAGAGACATCGCTCACCCCTGCCAATATTCACCGAAAACCAATCACTTTCCTCTCTTCCTACTCGTACAAATGCCTTATATCCTTGATAAAACTTTTCACTGCTTCAAGCAACTCTAGAAATGCACGCTAATTTTATCAAAAGAATGCAAACATCTAATTAAAAGCATTCTTATACGACAGAGGCTTCTTGTTTAGCATATCAAATGTGTTCCTGTGGAATATCTTGGGACACACTTCCTTACTTGAAATACATTAAAGATTACCATTGTATAGCAAAATAAAGAGCTTTACTGATATCAATAGGACATCATTCACCATTCACTATCATAGTGCTTTATCACAACTGCTGAACTAGACGCTGAGTCTCTTATTCGTTTTAGCAAGCTTATAATACAGTTATGAAGAAGGAAATCTCTGGTACTCAATGCAAAAATTGAGAATGAGCATGAGCACAAGTTCCATGAGTCCGTACATATGAAAGGTATGCAGACACTTCAACATTGCCAATGTATGTAATTTAAAAAGTTGAACATTTCAATGACTGTTTAAAACAGGAAGTACCTGTATACTAGGGAAGCACCCATATACTAATCTCTTAACTTTATGACTCTACAAGAAGCATGAGAACTTTAACATGTTAAAATACACTGCTACATGATGTTATAAAGTAGGATAACTGAAAACAGGAAATCTGACACAAATATTCATACGGTAATTGAGAGCATAATTTATCATGATAAAGTGTCTGTATTAAGGTAATTCCAATAGTTTTCAAGTAATTCATTTAACCAATATTCTAAAAGCTTCTATTTTAGTGAAAAAGAGAGAATTTGAAGAAAGCATGAAGAATGATTAAAAGTATCCCAAGTAATACTGTGGTAAAACAAATTTGAAGGGAAATGTATAGAACAAGCTGGCAAATAATGATCAAACTTACCTTGATACAGCACCTTTTTGAACAATGTGTTCCTTCCATCTATAAAATACTATGGCAACATCTGTAAAGCTATTTACATTACCCAAGAGAGCTATTCTATAGCTCTTACTCCTTTAACACTACACTGTTTGGAACGCATCTCCATGGTCACCAAGTCAATGATTCATTTTAAAGAATGGTTCACAATTCAGACATTCCACAACAATGAATCTTTATTCATTACAAGAACTCTGTATACTACATCACTCTAATTCACTCTGGCCCTTGCAAGCTTCACACACTTCTGCATGTTCAGGGCCCCAAACGTTCAAAGCATCTTTCAGTACATCCTTCCACATGCTCTTTGCTTCCTCCACTTCTGATATGGACACCCTCTAAGTCATTATCTTCATATGTCCAAACATTTCAGCAAATGCTCTTCAGCTCTCATATATATTCCTCAAACTAACACAACTCTCTCACACCCTCTCATTTCTTATTCAACCAACCCTCGAACATTTAATTTCCAACCTTTCCACCTTCCTGATATTTCTTACTAATGCCCACACATTGCATCCATAAGGCACAGATGGGACTACTATGCCATCAAGCATACCTATTATTACATGCCATTCCAGGATCCCCTTTAATAGGGTTCCTGCAGCTTCAAGGCTGTGCTCCACACAGGGACAGGGTATGGTGGACTCCTCTGGGTATAGAAGGTTCTTGATGAAACTACTCTTTTTGACCATGGACAGGTATGCAGCCTTGTCAAAGGTGACTTCTTGTTTGCAGTGCTACTACTTGTAAGCAGCATCCATAAACACTAGATTTTAGACAACTAAATTTAATAAAATCATGACAAAATTCTAAAACCATTCATTAAACAAATATGGCTTTCCACGTATTCCCTGCATGTCATAGAAGGCGACTAAAAGTGGAGGGAGCAGGGGGGCTGGAAATCCTCCCCTCTCGTTTTTTTTTTAATTTTCCAAAAGAAGGAACAGAGGGGGCCAGGTGAGGATATTCCAAAAAAGGCCCAGTCCTCTGTTCTTAATGCTACCTCGCTAATGCGGGAAATGGCGAATAGTTTAAAAGAAAAAGAAAGTATTCTAAGGCAAAACAAAATGTGAATTTCAAGGAACTATGCTTGTTCTGAAGCTCTAGTAACTGGGTGACTCCAATGATACAATCTTTAAAACTGAGGGTAGGAAACTAAATTCCCTACACCTCTATGCTTGTATTTTTCTTACCTAGGAGGAAGAATCTTCTCAAGCCTGGGAATACGGTCCACGGGGATATGTGGTGGAAAGTCCACCAAAAATTGAACAAGCAAACGGCCTTTCTCGTACGGATTTTTATACTGTGGCATACCTTCACCTAATACTGCTTTAACCTCTCCATTCTTTATCACTTCACCTGTGGAAAGAAGCATTATGAGCTTAAACTAGTAAAAAAGCCCTATAACACTTGTACCTGTCCCCCATTAAAGTTATTTTTCAAGGGAACACCTCAGTTTCAAAATTTTGAAAGCAAATTTATTTCATTTCTTAAAGTTGAAGGCTCCAATCATGGGGAAAATTCCAAATCATGGCCAGGCCTTTATTGAAATATATAGAGAATAATGACGGGAAAAAGAAGAGACAAGGGAAAGTGTTTACGAATTTTGGAGGAAATCTAAACCTGTCTCTTAAAATGGGCCAGGTCATAGTCATTGGGAAAGACATGAGAAATTAGAGCATTCCAAAGCTTTGGCATGCAGGGGCAGAAGCTATTATCAAAATGGCCCACTCTTGAGTTGCCGATGGTGACACAGTAATCATGTGACGGAGCAGCTTGCCAAATATTGCATGGTCTAGCTACTGTAACTTCCTTACGCTAGAAAGAAGGCCTGGCTATAATATTTCATTTGGTTATGACATCAGGAAACTGGGGATGACATATAGCAAGATCAAGCTAAAGAATGATAATGTTTTGTTATATGTAATACAAGTGTGATTAGGTTTGCATACTGCTTCTGTTATAGCTTTTAAGTTATAAGGAAGATTCACAACAATATCCCCAAAATCTAGGATAAAATCTCTGAATTCTTGTTTCAACAATAGTATATGTATTTCAATAAAGTAATTAATCTTAAAAACTAATATGTACATAAAGGTAAAATATTTTTCTTGAATAAACAAAAACATACCAACACATCCTTCAAGAGGAGGACTGGCCATGAATACAGAATGGCCTGTACTGGAGTGCAGTTCCACTGCCCTTGGGTCTGGCAGACCCAATGCTTCTCAAAGTTCAGTTGTTCTACAGGGTTCCCATGTGTGTATAACCATGTGGGTCACACTACCTTTAATTCTTGTTAAGACCACCAAGGGCAGGTACGTTAATCTGTGCTTTTTCTATTCCTTCTTTGCGTTTTATGGTAGTTGGGTTCATGGATAGTGACAATAAGGATAAATAACCTATACATAAAAAATGGCACATCAATTATGGGAAGTTCTCCATCTGAAAGCAGGAAGCCAATGGTTTGGAGAATGGAAACCTGTAATATCGAGTCTTCATACTGAATAGTTTCTGTGTTATGTTAATAAGAGCAAAAACCTTTTTCAAACTTTTTTTTTTTTTTACAATAACCACTTCCAATTATGTTTCTTCATTTCTACATCTTCATAAGGTAAAGTAAGGCTGAAAGCTCATGTGCATTTTTTTGTTTGCTATAAATTAGACCTTTTCTTTTCCCACAATGGGTCTGCTGAACCCAAGCATACAGAAATTGTTCCTAACATATGACAATAGTGTTAAAGGGTTAAACAATGCTAGTCCTTTAGGAGAAGAACAGTGTAAAGATGTGATGTTCCAACAACATCCTTGACCTTGTCTGACCTGAATACAGATGTACCGAAAGTATACCCACCCACTCAACATCCCTTAACTCTAACTTATCTTACAAAAGCTGTTTCTGAATGTAGAGCCTCCCACTCAGTGAGTTCCAGAAGGAAGTTGATCAGTAAGGACAACAACAATCAGAGAAGAAATGAATCTGGAAGAAAGAGTTAAGCATGTTGCAGGGGAAGGTAGAGAAGAAAGCTGGATTAGGGATTCTGAGGAAAATACAAAGGGCACATATGGGGAGGAGGTGCAAAGAGTCTAGAGGTGGTAATGGAACCATGATAACAGTAGCATATGGCAAAGAATACAAGGAGGAAGAACAGGAGGATGCCCTTGATAGTGATTTGCAACTGCAACAATAGGATAGTAAGAAGCAGCCTCCAGCATTAGTACCTAAACATTAATGAAACAAGTGCAATCTTATCATTCAAGAGAGAACTTATAAGTAAATGCAATGAGGCAGGGCTAGCGCAGCACCTTACTCACCAAAGATTATGATGTCATTTTCTGCTGCTATGCAAACTGAATATGGATAAATAGAGAAGTTTTAAACTAACTGTCTAATCCTCTTTAAAATCTCCATATTCATATACTTTAAGGATTCAAAGTTGTTTTTTCCTAAAAGCATTAGCCCTCAAACACCTCATCATCATATGACAACTTGGTAAGTGCTGGGAGTAATCATAAAGGTGCTTGCTAGTTTTCAGTCTTCTTTTAAACAACATACCAAAATATTGACATTTGTATGGCTGCTAAGTGTATTTCGGTCACTAACAATGTTTATTCCAGAGATTACCACTCTTTGTAAGTACATCTGCGTGGTGGGGTAGGGACAGGAATGGATGAACGCAAACAAGTATGAATATGCATACGAGCATATATATGTCTGTGTATGTGGGTGGTTGGGCCATTCTTCGTCTGTTTCCTTGTGCTATCTCGCTGACGCAGGAAACAGCAGATAAGTATAATAATAAGAATGTGTGGAAGGCAATAATGTTATCTTGTAGAGCAAAAATGGGTATGTTTGAAGGAATAGTGGTTCTAACACATCACTGCTTCTAGCAGCTTACCTCACACACCATATACTCTTAAGATCTTCGACAAAGCATCTCTATCAACCCTATCATATGCCTTTCCCAGATCCATAAATGCTACATACAAATCCATCTGTTTTTCTAAGTATTTCTCACATGCATTCTTCAAAGCAATCACCTGATCTACACATCTACTACCACTTCCCACCCCCACACAAAACAGTATGGCCATCCCCTGCATCAGTGAGGTAGCACCAGGAAACAGAAAAAAAGATGCTACATCCTCTTAAATTGATACAAGATCTTTCATGTATAATACACCAAAACCACAACTCCCTATCAACATCCAGGACCCACAGACCTTTTCATGCTTTACCCCAGATGTTTCACATGTCTTGGTTTAGTCCAATGACAGCCCTCTGACCCCAGTATACTACATCATTCCAATTTATCACTCAAAATCTTTTACACTCCATCCCATTTTCAATTTCGTCTCCCAATTATCCTTGTTCCCTCCACTTCTTACACATACATTCTCTTTTTCAACCTCCAATTTGATCTCCCACTTCTTGTTCCCTCCACTTCTGAAACTTATATCCTTTTTTTTTTTTCAACTTTTCCTCACTCATTATCTCCTTGTCCCTCTTCTGTTCTCTCAAACATACTGTATATTTCCACAAATCTCTCTCACTCTTTCATTACTTAATCCAAGAACCTTACACCACATACTGTCCTCAAACATTTCATCTCCAGCACATCCACCCTCCTCTGCACAACCTTATCTATAGCCCATGACTCAAAACCATATACTATTGTTAAAACAACTATTCCTTCAAACATACCCATTTCTGATCTTTGAGATAATGTTCTCTTTCCACATATTTTTCATCGCCTCCACAACCTTCATCCCCTTCCCCACCCTATGACTCACTTCCGCTTCCATGGTTCCAATCGCTGCCAAGCACTTTACTTCCTGCATTCAAACTTACATCCCAACTAACTTGTTCCTAAACCCTGCTGAACCTAATACCTTGCTTTTATTCACATCTACTCTCAATTTTCTTCTTTCACACACTATTACAAACTCGGTCACCAGTTTAGCATTTTCTCACTCGAATCAGCCACCAGTGCTGTATCATTGGCAAACAACAAGTGACTCACTTCCCAGGACCTCTCATTCCCAACAAACTGCGTACATACCCCTTTCTCCGAGACTTATGCATCTACCTCCCCAACCAACTCATCCATAAACAAATCAAACAACCATGGTGACATTACAAACCCCTGCCACAGACAAACCTTAACTGGGAACCATTCACTCTCCTCTCTTCCTACTTGTACACAAACCTTACACCCTTGATAAAAATTCTCACTGCTTCAAGCAGCTTACCTACCACACACTTATTCTCAAAACCTTCCACAAAGTGTCTATTTCAGCCCTATCATACGCCTTCTCCAGATCCATAAATGCTACAAACAAATCCATCTGTTTTTCTAAATACTTCTCACACATTCTTCAAAGAAAAAACCTGATCTGCACACACCTTCCATCATTCCTGAAATCAAACTGTTGCTCTGTACATACCTTCATCCTCTCAATATATATCCTACTAAACAATTTACCTGTTATACTCAACAAATCTATGCCTCTGTACAAGTTCACATTCTTTGCCAACATATTTGTGCCTTACACAATTAAATAAAAGGAAAGTATATGACCTTACACTTACAAAAAGCACAGCCTTAAATGCTAATAGAGAAGTCAATACTGAAGGTGCTATTTGAAACTTAATCTAGCTTAACTTACCAGGAATGGTACTGATGACTATTGTTCTGTCGTCTAATGTTTTAATTGGTTTCTGGAAGCCACACAAAGCTTCAACTAAGGATATATGCATCTGCATTGTGAGGTCGGTCTTCGCGCGTCTATGGAAATGAAAGAATTCTGTGTTAGAGTGCAAGTATGACAACTAGCAGAAAATTCTTACAATAATTCTGAGTAAGATGTGCATGCTTAAACATGTGATCACTGGATAAACAGAATTTCTATGAACTCCTATCAATAATCAGCTTCTTATGATACTGAGCAATACTAATCTTAGCAGGTTCAATCATAATTTACAAAGACCATATAAGCGTTTACATACTTTCTTGAACAGCTTGCTGAATCCTTATCTATGAACTTTAATGCTATTCTAATATTTCCTGGAGGACAAATGGTTCTACTACTAAGACTCTGGTGACACATTAAAGATAATGTGGGTATCCTAAATTCATTTCCCCATTTATATATATTTGTTATATATGCAGTAGATTCTGGATAAACAGGATTTCTATGAACTCCTATCAATAATCAGCTTCTTATGATACTGAGCAATACTAATCTTAGCAGGTTCAATCATAATTTACAAAGACCATATAAGCGGTTACATACTTTCTTGAACAGCTTGCTGAATCCTTATCTATGAGCTTGAATGCTATTCTAATATTTCCTGGAAGACAAATGGTTCTACTACTAAGACTCTGGTGACACATTAAAGATAATGTGGGTATCCTAAATTCATTTCCCCATCTATACATATTTGTTATATATGCAGTAGATTTGTGGCATGCATATTCATGGTCTTTATCCTCAGGTGTCAAAAGTTCCAAACAGAAATGCTCTCGTATACTTAGGTGATTCTTCTCAATTTGATCAGAGTGTCTGCACCTACATCTTAAATAATATCTGCATATATCAGTATTGTTCATCCTCTTATTTGATGCATCTTCATCACCTTTATTCTATTTTTTTTTTTTTTGCTGGCATCTTTTTACTTCATTCTTGTATATCAATTTCTCAAATCATTATCACTTTCATTTGCAATACTGTTTTCTTTCTCTTGATTTGTGATCACTTTCTTTGTATTTTTCTTTTCCATGTTCAGCTGCCTCACTTTGTGTTTTCATTATTTCCATGTTCTAAATCAAGTCTGCCTTTTCCATCTCGACAAATTTGACTAAATTGTGTACCATATCTGTCATTTTCCTCTGTGCAAATCTGTGTCATATAACTCCACTGTCTCTAACATATATTTATCTATATGGCAGTCATTACTCTGTCCATATTCTACAAACTTTGTTTCTGGTACTCTGTCTCTGTCCACTCAATCCTATCTTTCTTTATACATTTTGCCATTTCCCGCATTAGCAAGGCAGCATTAAGAACAGAGGACTGACATTTCATACATGTGATAGGAAGGCACTTTTCAATTTTTTTGCATAACAATTATACAAAGGTTTTAATCTCTTGATAGTTTATCGAGAACGTATGTTTTATGCTTTAACTGCCTAAAAGCCTTTTGAATCCATAAAAAATTTCCTAAAACTTTACATTAAGAATTTTGCTTATAATTTTTTAAATTTTTGGTTTGCTGCCAAATTCACATTTCATAATCAGTAACTTCATTACTTGTACCAGAAACAACTCGACTCAATAAATGTATCATATATGCATAATTCCCAAAGTCACTTATTGCCATTTTGCTTTATTATTATCCTTACTAACTTTCTAGCAGCCTGAGAACGAGCCACCAGTAATGGTGCCATTGATCCTGATGTTGAAATTTATGCCATTGAGAGTAATGAGGGTGCACCTCAGTGAGAAATCTATTTCATGGCTCTGATTGATGTTCTGACACATTATGGTGTTAAGAAACAGGCAGCAAAAGCTGCCAAGACTGTTGATATGCTGATGGCATATCAACAGTGGAACCTGATCAGTATGGACATCGATTTTTGGAGTTCATAAACCAGGCCATCATGTAGCTGTTTATTATTGTAAATATTTTGGGTGAGAATGCCCAACAAGTCTTCATCTGTGTACATTTTTCTTTGCTGAAACATATAGTATATGCTCTGGATTCGAGCTCCTCTAATACAAAAAATACTGGATTTTACATAGTGATTTTTTTATCAGTATTGTCATTAATGTTCTGTTTTTATGTACAAGTTAAATCTGTAAGCATTTGCACTAATTTCAGTCATGTTGTCTTGACTCTCGGTTAAAATCCATCTGCACAAAAATGTCAGAATAATGCTAGTAATGCCAACTGAAAGTAGCTGAACAATGTGAAAAACTACATTGTAGAAGGTCCAATCAGTTGCTAATATACTTTTACACAAACACATTACAGGTGTATATATATACACACATATATATATATATATATATGTTATCCCTGGGGATAGGGAAGAAAGAATACTTCCCACGTGTTCCCTGCGTGTCGTAGAAGGCGACTAAAAGGGGAGGGAGCAGGGGGCTGGAAATCCTCCCCTCTCATCATTTTCTTTTTTTTTTTAATTTTCCAAAAGAAGGAACAGAGAAGGGGGCCAGGTGAGGATATTCCCTCAAGGGCCCAGTCCTCTGTTCTTAACGCTACCTCGCTAACAGGGGAAATGGCGAATAGTTTGAAAGAAAGAAATACATATATGTATATATATAGAAGTGGAGAGGATATCCCTGGGGATAGGGGAGAAAGAATACTTCCCACGTATTCCCTGCGTGTCGTAGAAGGCAACTAAAAGGGGAGTGAGCGGGGACTGGAAATCCTCCCCTCTCATTATCTTTTTTTAATTTTCCAAAAGAAGGAACAGAGAAGGGGGCCAGGTGAGGATATTCCCTCAAAGGCCCAGTTCTCTGTTCTTAACGCTACCTCGCTAACGCGGGAAATGGCGAATAGTTTGAAAGAAAGAAAGACTTTCTAATTACATAACGTTTGCCTGTTATGTTTTCAGCAACCATTTAAACTTTACTTTCAGAATCACTTCTCTTTTCTATAGGCAACTCTATAACACGTGCTCAGTTGCCGTTTCTCCCTGGGTTTGTTCATTGTAGTATTTTCACCATTCCTACATACATCTTTTTAAACATCTTGATCAATGACTTCCTTTATTTTCAAATAGTGCCACATTTCCAAAATATGAAATTATGAGACTGATACATCAGATAGATTATTCAGTGAGTTATCAAATATGAATTATCTTATCCTATACATCTATCTATCCCTGGGGATAGGGGAGAAAGAATACTTCCCACATTTTCCCTGCATGTCGTACAAGGTGACTAAAAGGGAAGGGAGTGGGGGGCTGGAAATCCTCCCCTCTCGTTTTTAGTTTTCCAAAAGAAGGAACAGAGGTGGGAGCCAAGTGAGGATAGTCCCTCAAAGGCTCAGTCCAATGTTCTTAACACTACCTCGCTAATGCAGGAAATGGTGAATAGTATGAAAAGAAAAAAATCTATCCATATATCTGATGCCTGTTCCTTTCTGGAACTCCCTTAAGGGGGTGGCCATGGCATTAGACTCCATAACTAGAGAACTCCAGTACCACTTCTTAGCCTTTAGTGCCTCACCCTTAACAGGCCACTGGCAGAGGGCAAGTCTAGCACAGTGTTTGTAGAGGCTCCTACCTAATGTTCCTACTGACTACTTCTACCTACTGTTTTTCCTAATGCTCCTACATAAATGTTACCAATACTTTTATCTACTGCTCCTACCATTTTGCCAAAGGGCTGGGCTAGCATATGGCATTCATCATACGAAAATCTACAGATACATAGAATGGGCAGTCAAAGTGTCATCAAGTGTCATGTGTGACAAGGAGAGATTCTATGTTTGAGGACAAAATGCCTGTAGCCCACTTGTGGGCGAGGCAGAAAGAAAAGAAAGCCACCTGGGTCAGAGGAGGGCAATTTGACAACCAATGAAGTGCTAGCTCACCTTACAGATATCACTAACCCTCCCAATACCCAAGCTGATAGTAATGGTGCGATTTTATTACTTTACTAATAACATATATTCTATTGGGATACAATAAGCTATTCCTCTACATATCCAATTCTTAAGTAGCATTTCTATAAGTTTTGTTTTACCAATTTCTTTTTAGAGTATACTGTATGTCAATTGTTCAACCAGACTAATGAGTTTTGTCAAGTTATCCTTACTTTTTCCAATAAACTTATGTAATTACCTATTTGTACTGTATGGGTAAATATTGGTAACAGAAGACCTAATTGGCCTCATTCATAACATTATCATTTGATACGAGCCTTTTCTTTAAACTTTAAATCAGTATGCCTGATCATGGCAGAGGGGGCAATAAAACAACTGTAAGCTGATGCAGCCCCATTCCAACCCCACTACATACATTCTTGCTGGATATGATAGATCAACTAAGTGTATCAGTATGAGAAGATTAATATCCAGTTAGTGGAAATGAGAGGCATATTGACTCTTGGGGAGATGATGTGAGTGGACATGATACATACAAACCGCCATCAAAACGAATACTGCATGCCAGCGGTGGGGATGGAATGCGCAGCTGTATGTAGGGCTGACAGGCTATGCCATCTTTGCCAAGACTATTTTTTAACACATACATAATGGATAAGAGTGAGGAGGAAACACAGATATTATCAGTATCTCAAGGAAACATTTCCTCCATCTTCCATCTCACTGTAGTGTAACAAACAGGACTACCACAACAAAGGATGAGACATCTTTTCCTGTGTGATGATTCTTATGTCACAGGTTAAAAGAAAGAGAACAAATGACTATTGGAAAACCGATGGTATGCATGAGATGAATATCATTTGAAAACTAATGCCTCGTGACTGCTTTCTTCAACTCCTACGAGTTATTCACTTTGCTAACAATAAATAACTACATGAAGAGGTGAAACACTGCAGAAAATCAGGCAAATTCCTGAACAACATATGCATAAAATTCCCAACAAAGTTCATGCCTTTTCAAAATACAAGAACAGATGAGAGTTTAGTGCTGTGGAGAGGTCATCTGGAATATGCTCTCCTAAACACACCACTGTTCGAATAGAGAAAATTATAAATATGTTGATCATTACTTTTCATTTGAATATTTAAACATTATTTCCATAGGAAAATTATGAGTTGGAACAAATATCCTGCTACTAGATCATGCATCTGACAGTGAAAAAGAGATGCTTAAATTTGAAAAAACACACATTTACAGTGTAAAACAGCAAAATCTAGCTGTGTCCTCAAAAACTGTTGCCATCAGGAGAGGTACCCTATTCATTGTCCTTATACGTTTTCTTTTAGTTTTTGTAATTACTGCCAAACAAGGGAGTAGGCCATAAAATGAACTGGCCAAAGTGAATGGATTATGTTCAGTAATGAGGACAGCAAGCAGTTCTTATAGATATGTAGTAAAACCAAAGTACAGAGCTTAAAAGTAAGTTGAAACTTGTTAAAAAAGATGTGACGTCCTTTTGTTGAGTAAGAGTTGTGCATAAATGGAATAAGGTGACTGAGGACTTGTGTTAATCCCGACAGAATACCTAAATCTAAGGAACTGTTGATAGCTGATAATGTTCAAGAGATGGGTCCCCATGAGTGCAAAATTTCTTCCCATGCAGTGCAAACAGGTGCACACACTACTCACAAAGAGAAATGGATACAGCTCGCATGCCATTTAAAAACAACAGATTGAGTGGAAATTATGTGAAATTTCAAAGATGATTATGAAGCAATCATCATCAGTTTGGTTAATCATGTTTTTCGGACATTAAAAGTGTTAGGAGGTAATCTTTTCCAATTTGGTGAACTGTGCTTCTGCTCTATGAATCAACAGACACAGTGTGAACTTCAAAACTCCTTATTTCTGCTGCTCACACTTCAATAAAACCTCTATATTTTTCACTTTACAATATCTTACATCAAGGTATGGCTTTGCAACTTTTCCCAGTACAATTTGAAACTCATTTCCTATGATGAATTCAAATTTTCAACACCTCCATTAGAACTGGTTATGGTTTCCAACCAGAACTACAATGTCATCCTACTAAACCATATCACACATAAATCATACATATACATACACCAGATTCTCCATCTTTACACAACAATTAATCAATCAATTTCACAAAGTGATCTTCCTTCAATAACAAAGAAATGAATTATTTTTAGTTCACCAACTCACCACAAACTCCCTAATCTATACCATCGACCAACTTTGATATACTGAACACAATCAATCTTCTGGCCTGGAGAATCATAGCTATCAGTCTATACACCATTTGCAAGTAAAGCCAAGTGGAAAAACTGTTGGAAGAGAAATTATGCTAAGAAAAAATGACCGAAATCAAGACAATATGCCACAACCTAACTGCTACTGTCATAAGTATCAATAAAGCCATTAACATAATAAGCACTGTCATAGGTATCAATGCTACAAACATAAACACTACTTTCAGAAGTATCAGTTATGCCATGAATCTAATTACTACACTCACAGGTATTAATAATACTATAAACCTAAACCTACTGTTACAGGTATCAGCAAAGCTTTAAACCTAATCACTACTATCATGAATATCAATAATGCTATAAACCTAATCACTACTGTCATAAGTCATCAAAAATGCTAAAAAATTTACACTACTAATTGGAGACATCCTAGTTCTGCCCATAATTATTACAATTCAGTTACAGTCTGGTGGCATGACAAGAGTGCTTGGGATACAGAACTACTAAACTCAAGCTGTAAATCTGGACCCAACTCATGCCATCTACAGGAATGCCTTCTGATGTAAATAGGTGCCTGGTTCACATGACAGAAATTGAAGGCATATGAACATCAGCCATTACCCTCATGTGTACCACAAGAGGGGAAATTTGTATTATAATATTAGTTCTGGGAACAAAGCGAGGTTCAACTTTTAATCCACCTCACCTAAACATGGTGCTGGGTGTTCATTCTCATAAAGCATATTGATGACTCCTCATCTTCAAGGAATAATACCTTCATATCATCTTCCAGGCTAATAAGCTGACTATCTAAAAATCATCCCTTCAACTGCTAATATACCTCACCTGAATACAGGGTGTTCTTTCTCATCCAGCACAATGATTATGTCACCAGGTTCCAATCCTGGCTCCTGGTCACCTTCTCCAGAGAATACCACCTTCTCGCCATCTTCCATCCCCTTGTCCACGTGCACCTCTAAGATTTTTCTGTCCTTAACGACCTAAAAGTAAATTAACACTATTTTAAACTATTTACAGATAAAAACTTGGACCCAAAACTTAACCAAGACTTGATATTTGACTCAAAAACCAGTCACTGAGGCACCAGTATAACTAATTTTTGATAAAATGTTGAAGTGCTCAACAATATGCATCTGCACATGAAGTTAAATGACAATACATTAAATAATGACTAAGAAAGACTTGAACCTAAAACTTATCCAAGACCTGACCCAGAACTAGTCAATGAGGTGTCAGGGCAACCTCTTTTTGATGGGACACTGAAGCACTCATCAACAAACATCAGTACATAAGTCACACAAGTGTTCATCAAAAGCAGCTGAAACAGAATTAAACCAATAACTTAACCATGACCTGACATTTGACCTGAAAACCTGTCACTGGACTCGAACCAAAGCTTACCTAAGGTGTGGGTGTACATGAACATGACAAACCATGGTAGTGGCAGTGTTGGAAGGTAGCAGAGTGGGAGACATGCCAAAGGGATGGTACATGTGGTAAGAGAGATGCAAACATGGTGGTAAAGGTGGAGGCAGATTAAAAAATGAATGGCAGAAGTGGTGGCACACTGTAACTTTCAAGGTATTGGTAGTAGTATGAGCATATGGGTAGCAGGGATGGTGGTTGAGACGTTGGAAGAGGTGATAACAAGGTGGAAAATTTGGTGTATGCAATGGAGTTGGCAAGGATGGTGGTGGCAGTGGAAGAAAAATATGAGAATTTCAGAAGTGGTGGCACAGGTCATTGTTAAGACGGCGGCAAGGGTGATGATAATGACGGTGGCACAGGAAATAAAGCTGGTAGTTACAAAGACAATGGTTGTACTGCTTGCAAAGGGGTTGCAGATGTGTGAGGGCAGAGATGCTGGTAATGGTGGTGGCAAAGGCATGGCAAAGGTAATAGTAAAGTTGTGGCAAAGGTGGACTGGAGAGATGGCTAAAGCAGTGATAGCAGGTGTGGTGATTGTGATGTTGGCAGAGGTAGTGAGACAGGGGATGGCAGATATAGTGGTAGCAAACAGGATGGCAGTAGTGGCAGCGATGGTGGCAATGGTGTTGACAGAGGAGGTGGTAGATGGTGATGATGGGAGGTGATATGACAGCGACAGAGGGGGATAGCAAAGGTGGTGACAGAGATGGTAAAAAAAAAAAAAAAAAAAAAAAAAAAGGTGAAGTAGGTGTGGTTGCAGTGGTACTGATACAGGTGATGGCAGACTGTGGTAGCAGGGGTTGCAGAGATGGCTGTAGTGACAAAGGCAGTGGAAGAGATGGTGTCAGGGGCAGTGGGAGAGGTGGTGGCAAGAGGGGGTTACAAATGGGGTGGCACAGGCAATGGTAGAAGGAATGGTTGTAAAGACACTAGTAGAGGGGATGGTAGTGGTGATGACAGCAAGGGATGATTTCAGGGTTGGTGATAACTGGTGGCACGGGTATTAGAAGATGTGGTGCCAGGTATGGAAGCAGTGGTGTTGTCAAGAGGAGATGAGGGCATGGATGGCTGTAGAGGAAAGTAGTAGTGATGGTTGGCAAAAAAAAAAGTGCCAGAAGTGGCACTAAGGTGGTTGTAAGGGTGGCAGAGGCAAGGGGATGACAGAGTTGGTGGCAAAAGTAATAATGCTAGCAATATCACTATTGGTTGTAGAGGTGGTGGCAAGGGAGTGGCAGAGTTATTATGGGAGTACTTAGGAAGAACAGATAATAGGAGACCTGATGGTCCATAACGAAGTTATCTGTAAAGAAAAAAGTCTAAATATAGATGAAGAAACAGAAGAGCAAAGCACCTCCCCATCCACCTCTCCCTCAGGCTCAACCACCAACATAAAAAAGATGAGAAAATAATACAATGCAGTATAGTATTAAGATACTGCCGAGAGAATTAATGGAAAACGTGGATTGGAAAAAGTTCCATCAGTCTGACATCTGCTCTGCAACTGGATTCTGAAAAAACAGATTTATGGTAATCTGGATTTCTTACTGACAACAGGTGTCAATGAAGTATTTGTCTAGCCTCAATTTGGGGGTATTCAGTCCTTGAATTTACCACTTTTTTGGGTAAATTTTTCTAATGCTCTACCACTCTTTATGTAAAAAACTGTTGTCCAAATTGCTATTACATCTACATTCTTATGACTTCATACCATCTATGGTCAAGATCAAATCTTCAAATAATATATTATCAAAAGTATTCATTTACTATTCTGATCCCTTCAATCAGATCTCCTGAGAGTCTGCCCCTTTTAGTAAGTTAATTTTACATATTTTGAGTCTCCTCATAAAGCATATTTCTAAGTGTAGGTATTAGTATCGTAGTTTTCTAGGATTTTGCTCGTTTCTCTTTATCAAATTTTGAGAAGCTTTGTTGACCAGAACTGAATGCTGTACTCCAAATGAGATCTAACCAGGGTTATCATATCTGTTTCTAAGATTACAATTCCAGCTAAGAAATCTAACATCCTATTGGCTTTATGGGTAAACAGCTAGCCACAGTTACACAATGTCTACCACATTTAAGATCATTACTAGCAATCACCCTTATGCTCTTTTATCTTTAACTTTTTGGATAAGTTTACTAATCATTTTGCCTTCACAATTCATATTTCTGGCACCAAAATACAAAACTCTGCATATGCCAACAATGAAATCCATCTACCACTCAGTCCACTTTAAATTTTACTAAATGCCTATGACTCATTAGGTAGTCTTCCGCTGAGTTGGGTATGCCTACCAAGTTTGTGTCATCAGCAAATTTTGAGATGCTAATGATTAACCCTGTCTGTAGATAGTCACTGATGTCTATGATGAAAATCATGGGTCCTAAAAATGGACTTAAGGAACTCCACCAGATAAAAGCCAGTCAGAAGCTTTCCCATTCAATATCACTCTGCTGCTACTGAGAGAGCCAATCCACTATACACATACAGAGTTGATCTTCCATGTCATAAGCTTCAAATTCTATTTAGCAATCTTTTGTGTGGTACTTTATCAAAGGTTTTAGGAAAGTCAAAGTATAAAACATCAGAGGGTACTTTCGAGTCTGAGTTGTCATGTTTTCCTGGCGCTACCTCAATGACACAGGGTGGCGGTGCTGTTTCCTGTGGGACAGGGTGGCGTCGAAATTGGATGAAGGTGAGCAAGTACGAATATGTACATGTGTATATGTGTATATGTCTGTGTATGTACATGTGCACATGTTGATATGTAAATGTACATATATGTGCATGCATGTATATATGTGTATATGAGTGGATGGGTCTTTCTTCATCTGTTTCATTAAATATGATTTTCTGTTCCAGAAACCATGCTGATAGTCAGATATTAATCTATTTTCTTCTAACAATTTAATGATTCTGTCTCTAATCCCTGTTGCTAATATTATATCTAAAACCAAAGTAAAGCTTAGAGGGATGTAGTACAAAGCACACTTCCTGTCACTGTTTTTGAAAACTGGCGTTATGTTACCTAGCTTCCTGTTGTCAGGAACTTTTCCTTCCTGTAAAGATTCTTTTTATCCTAAATCTTAGTGATCAGTACAGCTAACTGCCAGCTAGCTTCTTTCAGTAATCTGGGGGAGATATCATCTGATCTAGTCGATCTGTTTGGCAGTAATTGGTAGGCAGCCATCGACCAGGGAGGTGTATCACCAGTACTAATCTCCTGGGTATCAGGAAGGTTACTGACGGCTGCATACTGAGCCAGCACTTCAGTAGTTGTCAAGCTGTACTTTGACCTAGGTAGATGTCTTTTCTTTCTGCCTCAACCACACATGAATTGCTGGCATTCTATCCACAAACACAGAATTTCTCCTTGTTACAAACAACAGAAGACAACACTTAACTCACACAACTCATTCTTACTTACTCTAAATTTTTCTGCAGTGAGCATCATATGCTAGTCCCACCATTTAGCAAAATGGAGGGAGCAATAGATAGAAATATGAGGTAGGAACATTAGATAGAGTTATTAAGTAGGAACATTAGGTGGGAGCATTAGGTATAAGTAGCAGGTTAGAACATTAAGCAGGAACATTAGTTAGACAAATTAGGTAGAAGTTAACAGCAGGTATATTGGGTTGGAGCCTAAGAAAAAGTGTACTAGGAGTTCCCCTCTGCCAGTGGTTTGGTAGGGGTCAGACACTAAAGGCTTTGAAACAGCAATGGAGTTCACCTTTATGGAGACTCTCTTGCTGTGGCCACCTACTTGAGGGAGTTCTCAAAAGGAATGGGCACAAGCAATAGAGTAGATATAGTATGTAAGAACATAAGGAAGAAACATAAGGTAGAAGTGGTAGATAAGAATAATGTGTAGGAGCCTCTAAAAACACTGCTCGAGAGTTGCCCTCTGCCAGTGGCTTGTTAAGGATGAGGCACTAAAGGCTAAGGAGCAGCATTGGTGTTCACCAGTTGTAGAGACACTTTTGCTGAGGCCATCCCTTTTAGAGAGTTCCCAAAGGGAGCAGGTGTAAGAGATTTAGATCTCTAAATAGATAGTAAGTACATCTTTGCATTCCATAATCCTTCAGGCTACTTTATCATTTTCAGTTCTCAAAACTATATTTTGCACTTGTGGTACATTAGACATATCTGATGGTAAATAAAATCAAAATACATGTTGAGAGAGGTAGCCATTTCAATACCGTAACTCATTAATATACCATAATCATTTGATAATTGGCTATCAGTATCCCTGATATGTTTCTTGCTTATGATATATCTAAAGAATTCTTTTGGGTTCTTGATAAGATTGGTGAAATTGGTAAAAGGACTGAACCATGGCATGTGAAATGGCTGGGGTACATCATGGAAAGTTGTGAGAGGTCTAGTTATGGTTAAGGTGCAGTGGTTTCAATGCACTGCACATGACTGATAGAGAAGTTATGAGCAAATGTGGCCTTTCATTGTCTGTCCCTTATGTTTCCTCGCTAACTTGGGAAACTGGGATGAAGTATGCAAAAAACACACATAAGAATATTTCTGAGGTGGATGCCATAAGAAGACCAGGGAAACCACAGAGGAGGTGAATGAATGGAGTGAAAGATGCTCTAAAGGATAAGAGGCCTGAATATGCAGGAGGGTGGAAGGCATGCAAGGGATAGAACAAAATGAAGCAATGCAATTTACAGAGGATAATGAGTTCTCAATGAATTGAACCATGTCATAAAGCAATGAAAGCTGTGAGGCTGACTGTGGACAGGGGGTTCTGGTTTTAGTGCATTATTCATGACAGGAAGAAAGTGAAGGTAAGTAAAATGAAGCAATGTGTTCTTCTGTTTCTGGCACTACCTCCCTAAAACAAGAAAGGGGCAAGAGTGTAAGAAAAAGAGATCTAAATGTGAAGGTATGTAATGTGGCAGTTGAGGGTATAACTGGGGTACATGGGGTATTCGGTGTCATAAATGGAAATGGTTGAGATCTTGTGGAGTTGTGCTGAAAACTTACTGGTGATTGGGAATACCCGGTTTAAAAAGGGGATATACACAAGTATACGTATTTGAGTAGGAGAGATGGTCAGTTGGCTTAAATAGATTACATATTAATTGGTAGGCATATAAAAGGGAGACTTTTGGATGTAAATGAGGAGACAAGGGTGAACATTTGTACAGGTTTTTGAAAAAGAGGAAACAATGTCAGGAGAAGAGAGTGGTGAGTGTGCTTGGAAAAGAGATTTGTGTGAAGAAATACAAGAAAAGATTGAGTGAAGAATGGCAAAAGGTGAGAGTAAATGAAACAAGGGGGTGGGTGAGGTATGGGAGGCATTTAGGGAAGCAGTGATGGCATGTGGCATGTGAAAGGTGGCAGGTGGGCAGATTAGAAAGGTAGCAGGTGGGCAGATTAGAAAGGTAGCATGTGGGAGGATGAAGTAAAGCTGCTGGTGAAAGAGAAAAGAGAGGCATTTGGGTGGTACTTACAGGGAAAGACTGCAAATGACTGGGAGAAGTACAAGAGAAAGCAGCTGGAGGGCAAAAGGAAGGTACTGGGGGTGAAAAAGGGGGCAAATGAGAGTTGGAGTTAGTATCAATAAACTTTAGGAAGAATAAGATGATGTTTTGGAAGGACATAAATAATGTGCAAAAGACAAGAGAAGAAATGGGAACATCTGTGAAAGGGGCAGATGGGGAAGTGATAATGGGTAGTGATGATGTGAGGAGATGGAGTGAGTAATTTGAAGGATTGTTAAATGCGTTTGATGATAGACTGACAGATGTAGTATGTTTTGGTCGAGGTGGTAAGCAAAGTAAGATAGTCATGGATGGTGAAAAGAGGCAGTGAAAAGCTTGCATTAGATGAAATGAGGCAAGGCAGCTGGAATGGATGGTACTGTTGTTGAATTCATTAAAAAGGGTGGAATGTATGTACAGAACATTAGACAGGGGAGGAGCAATATGGTTTCAGAGGATGTGTGCATCAGGCATTTGCATTAAAGAATGTTTGCAAGAGATATTTAGAAAAAAATATGGATTTGTATGTGGCTTTTTGGATCTGGATTAGGCATATGACAGGGTTTAGAGATAAGCCTTGTGAAAGGTCTTAAGAATATACGATGCGAGAGTAATGCTACTAGAAGTAGAAGCAATGAGAGGTTTTCATCAATAGTGTAAGGCTTGTGCACAAGTAGAAAAAGAGGAGACTGAATGGCTCCAAATGAAGGACAGTCTGTGATAGATGTGAAAGGTGTGTGATGTCTCCATGGTTGTTCAATTTGTTCATGGATAGGTTGGTGATGAAGATAAATGAAAGTCTTGATATAGGGGCAATTCTGCAGTCTGTAGGGGATGAGGTGGGGGCCTGGGAAGTGAATCAGTTGTTGCTTGCTGATGATACAATACTGGTGGCCGATTTGAGTGAGTGACAAATTGCAAAAGTTGGTGACTGAGTCTGGAAGTGCGTGTGAAAGGAGAAAGGTGAGAGTGAATGCAAATAAGAGCAAGGTTATTAGGGTTGACGGACAATTTAGTTGGGGTGCAAGTTTGAAAGGAGAAAAATTGGAGGAAGTGAAGTGTTTTAGATTTCTGGGAGTAGACACAAAAGCCAATGGAACCAAGGAACCATAAGTGAGTAATAGAGTTGAGGTGAGGGTGAATGTTCTGGGAGCACTGAAGAGTATGCAGAAAGAGAAAACATTATCTCAGAGGGAAAAATGGGTATGTATGAAGGAATGCTAATCAAAACAATACCATATGGGTGCATGTTATGGGCTATAGATAAGGCTGTGAAAAGGATGGTGGATGTGTTAGAAATGAAATGTTTGAAGACAATATGGGGTGTGAGGTGGTTTGATCGAGTAAAAAAAGAAAGGGTAAGAGAGATGTGTGGTAATAAAAAAAGTGTGGGATTGAGAGAGAAGGTGTGCTAAATTGGCTTGGACATATGGTAAGAATGAGTGAGGAAAGGCTGACAAAGAGGATATTGTGTAAGAAGCAGAGGGAATTAGTAGAATGGGAAGACCAAATTGGAGATGGAGGGATGGAGTGAAACAGATTCTAAGTGATAGAGGACTGAACATGCAGGTGGGTGGTACACTGGGGCTGATAAGTTGTTTTGGACTGAACAAGGGCATGTGTAGCGTCCAGGGTAAACCATGGAAAGGTTGGTGGGGCCTGGTGTGGACAGGGAACTGTAAGTTTTAATGCATTACACAACAGCCAGAGAATGGATGATGTAGCCCTCTTTTGTCTATTCCTGGTGCTATCTAGCTAATGCAGGAAATGGTGACGAAGAATAAAAAAATTATCATTCATTTTCCCTGAGGAATGGGGAGATAGAACATTGCCCATTATCTCCTGCAATCATAGAAGGAAACTAAGAAGGGCAGGAGTTAGGAGGTTGAAGATCCTCTCATATTACTTTCCAAAAAATAAATAATAGGGAAGATCCAAATTCATTTTATCTTGACCTCAAAGGCTCGGTCATCTGTTCTAGATGCTATATTGCTCACATGGGACACAGTGGACATTCATAAAAATTTTTTTTTTTTTTTTTTTTTTTTCATACTATTCGCCATTTCCCGCGATAGCGAGGTAGCGTTAAGAACAGAGGACTGGGCCTTTGAGGGAATACCCTCACCTGGCCCCCTTCTCTGTTCCATCTTTTGGAAAAAAAAAAAAAAAAAAAAAAAAAAAAAAAAAAAAAAAAACGAGAGGGGAGGATTTCCAGCCCCCCGCTCCCTTCCCTTTTAGTCGCCTTCTACGACACGCAGGGAATACGTGGGAAGTATTCTTTCTCCCCTATCCCCAGTTTTCAGTTGTTGGAGGCTCTAGTCTCTGACAAAAGTCCAAATCAAAGCTGGGCCTTAATTGAATATAGAAAGGTTAATGAAGGGGGGGGGGAGAGAGAGAGAGAGAGAGAGAGAGAGAGAGAGAGAGAGAGAGAGAGAGAGAGAGAGAGAGAGAGAGAGAGAGAGAGAGAAAGAAGATTACAGGTATTTACAACTTTTGAAAGAAGTGAAAAACCTGTCTTTTAAAATGTTCCTCGTCATAGATATTGGGAAAAACTTGTCAGGGTAGAGAGATCCACAGCTCTATGGTGTGAGGAAAGAAAGTTTTCAAAACAGCGCAACCTTGAGTTGGCAATGGTAACAGAGTAATCGTTTAACTAGCTTGCTAAGTATAGAGTGGTCTAGCTTATGGTGAATACCATAATGAATGCTCAGGAACCAAATATGCAGAAGGGTGAAAGACATGCACAAGATGGAGAGAACTGTAGTGATGCAGTATACACAAAGGACAATATGCTGTCAATAGACAGAACCACACAGAAGGCAATATACTGTCAATGGACTGAGTCAGGGAATAGGAAGTATCCAAGGAAAACCATGGAAAAGTATGAGGACTAGTTGTTGAAGAGAGGCTGTGGTTTCAGTGCATCATATATGACTGCTCAAGAATAGATGCGTGTGTGAATGAGGCCTTTTTTTTTTTTTTTTTGTCAATCCTGGCACTAACTCACTAATACAGGAACAGCATAAAAGTATCAAAGAAAACAAAGAAAAAATAATTTCTGAGGTGAACAAATCCTTAGCTAAAACTCTGATTGAGATGGTCTGCAATATGAGTGGAAGGATGAAAATTTCCTTAATATCATTAAGAGTAGAATACATGAGGATTCAAGCCACTTCCTATTGTGTACATGATAGTTTCCACAGAAAATTACCTCATCTTAAGGATAGGATGCAATGGCCTTTTCTGAAGAAATTTTGATTAAGTAGATGAAAAATACAAGGTTTATATATTATGAGAAGAGTAGGTTAAACTGTGGGTTAAACTGATAAAAACTGGGCAATTGTCCACAAATCTTGAGCTGCAAAACATCAAAAGATGGAAATTCAACACTGGTGAGGCAAACAAATGCCATGCTGGTAATGGAATAGGTACAAGTTCCTTTGAAACAGTAATCGGATGTAAGTTTTAGCTTCAGATGGGAAAGGCATCATTTTCAAACACCTTTAGAAGGCTTGGTTTCCAAGGGATTAAGTAAGATGTCTGAAGTACTGATTCAGTCATACTCAAAAGAGAAGGGACTGGTACTATGTTGGAATTAGTTAAATATCTCAGGTCTCCTACATGAGCTACAATTTTGAGAGAAGTCGATGCTATTACCAACAACGCCCTCTTTACTGGCAGCAAAGTCAATTGGGACCCTGGTGATTTATCTACATCCAACAATGCCAGATTTCTCTAATCCAAAGATGAAAATGAGAATGACCTAAAAGCATGTGTGACAAAAAGAGGAAAATGTAGGAATGTAAGTAAGGAAAGCAAGTCAAGGTTAGTTTTGATAAGATAAAGATTATCAATCTGACAAAAAGTATAGAATGATTCCAGGCATCATTGCAATCCTCCTACATCAGGAAGGTAGTATTTCCCTCAGTGGTTGCTGTCTAAAACTCCCTGAATTTTCTTGAATTCTGAACAAGCTTATTTTTTTAAACTCTTCCCATTCAATATTACTCCACAACTTTTTGAGCAAAAAACTCGATACACTTTTAAAATAACTACAAATCAAGTATTCCAATTTCAAATGAAGCAAAAATCACTTGCTTACACCAAGTAAAAATGTGCTAGAGGCAAGAAAGTCATCTCAGTAAATGAATACATACAAGGAGGAAAGCATAACAAGCAAGAGGGGGGATCGCATCAACTTACAAAGGGACCCAAACACATTCTGAGGTTGGTATGATACATGGTTACAAGGTTAATGAAATTCAACCAAACAGCACAGTAATGAGGTTAGGACAGAAAGAAAGGTTTTAATATAATAATAATCTAACCAGAAATAAGCTTCAGAATTCTTCAGAATGCTGTTTGTAAGAATGACCTGGGAGTCAACATCATTCCTGACCTTGAGTCCCACGTTAAAAGAATAGTTAAGTACATAAACTATCTGCTACAGATTTTAGAACAGCTTTCAAGTTAAGGATAAGGAAATATTCAGCAAGTTGTTCATCACCTGTATACATAAAAAGGTCCTAAGGAGGCTAATAAATATGGTACTAGAATTAAAACAGCTGAGTTACATGGAAAGGATAAAGGCTTTAAATCTGCCCACCTTGGAAGAGAGAAGACTGAGGGTGACCTGGTCACAACCTTTAAGTTTAAAAACAGATCAATGACAGTGAAGAGTTCATAAGATGTATGAACAGAGCAACCAGGGGACATAACATGAAACTAAGCAAGAAGTTTGTTAAAAAAAATTATGTGAAGAAGTATATTCAAAATATAAGAGTGGTGGATGAAAGGAATAACACAAATGACAATATGTTTAATATAGACAGCATATATGAATTTAGGAAGTAGTAATGATGTAGACAGCATGTATGAATTTAAGAAGTTGTATTATAGTACAGAATTTTCATGATACAGGGCCCTATGAACATAAAACTCCCTTCTCAAAGAATACAACTAATTACAGAGAAGAAATTGGAAATGACTGAAAAACAATACAGAGTTAGAGAGATTATGTACAAAACAGAAAACAATGTTGCAATGAATAGGTGACCATGAAGAGAGCGCTATCAATTAAGAAAAACCTTTTATCTCTGATGAATGGGCTTACAGAATAAATCAAACCAACTGATCTACAATTGAGTCTTCAACAACCAGTCTAAAAATTATTGATGACTGAACAATTACATGTTTGAAATAATTATTACACAATCACGGTGCATTGGAAAATATCTACATGCAACATCCCACACTATAATGATACTGCTTAGTACAATAATAATAAAACATCAGATAGGCATTCATTTTTCTAACTTTCTTATTGAAAACACAAAACTCCTTACTAACACATCAAATAGCTCTTTTAAGTAAAAACACATCATGTTATTAACTTACCTTTTTCCCTTCACAAGTTTTACACCTGTCTTTGGGATTAATGCGTTCACCCTGTCCTCGGCACTCGACACACATGCTCTGCACTTGTGACACCATACCTGGCCCAAGCTGCTGAATTCGCACCTGAGGAGTAAATGTTTTGGTGTAAAGCTTCAGCTCTGTTAAAGCCTTTGAAACAAGAACACATACATTGCCACTGAAGGTAAAAGATTTTTACTAAAAAGCCTAGTTGTCATCTATGGGTTCCCTTGACCTCTTTATATGCCCTGGTTCAGCTAAGTGACAGTACATCGGCACAATCCCCAATAGACATAAACCATATTCATTTCATCCCAGGTACAGTTCTTTATTTTTCATACCAGTTTACATTTTCCTGCTTAGCATGGTACCAAGAGGAACAAATGACCAAACTCTATGGAAAAAATCTTCACTGTTTCAACTTTGGGAAAGTAATAATACATAAAGGGAAAATTTCCAGCACATTCTGTAGTTATAATAACTATTCTTTATCTTTTAAACCCAATTCCTTCTCCCACCTTTGTGAACAGCATAAGGAACAAATGTAATATGTATCCATTTGCATATAGTCGCTCTCTAAATGTTATGTACAATGCAATGAAACCAATACCTACCATCCACAGATATATGCCCAGGTTCAGCCCACTAACAGCAAATCTCTCACCCCACATACCACACTGATCCAATTCATTACATTCCATGCAAGCTTTTCACCTTTCTGACTGTTTAGGCCTTAGTATCCTAAGGTCTCCTTCATTCCATCCTTCCATCTCCTTGGTCTCCCCGTCCCCATTCCTTTTCAGAAAAACCTATCATCCTATTCTAGCTGTCTTCAAATATCCTCTACATATGTCCAAATCATTTAAGCACTCACATGTTCTGCTCTCTCAACCAGACTTTTGTTACTACCACACCTCTGCCTTAAACTGTCATTATTTACATAATCAACCTGCTGCACATTAAATATTCTCAGGCATTTCATTTCCAATACATCCAAGACTCACATCCATTAACCACTTTTGGGACTGTTACACCTTCAAATATATCCATCTTTGTCCTAACAGACACTGAATTCTCCTTCCACATACCACTTATCACACAATACCATAGCCTCCTCATCCACTTGTAGGCACCTAAAACACTCCATTGTCACTCCAGATTCACATTAAAGCTAAGCTTACTCCTTTCACACACACTCCTAAATTCTTTCAACAGCTTCTAGAGTCTCATTTAATACCTTACTGCCTATTCCACTTTTGCAAGGTGGCATCAGGAATAAACACAAAATGGCCTCAAATTGTACACAACCAGTCTCCAGATGTCAGGTATAAGGTACTAAACCAGATACCACCATCTAAAGCAAACCCCAGTAGACCGTTCTAATGGTTACAATCACACCTTCATATGCCCTGGCTCTACATAATAACATCAAACACACCAAACAACATATCACTCCAATTCTTTCCAACCAGCCCATGCCTCTTTCTCTCCTGAATACGGCTCTAATACCCTCAAGATTTCTTTACTCAATTCTTCCATCATTTTCTCAATCTCCCCTTCACCTTTACTCACTTTCCTTCTGACGCACAAATTCTGTCATTCTCATCACTTATTTTCTCCATATGCCCAAACAGTTTCAGCACACCCTAGTTAAGCCTCTCAATGAGAATGGACTCAACAACATATCAGTCACCCCCTTCATTCCACACTGCTTCAATTCATTCTTTCCCATGCTTGTTTTTCACCATCCTGCATGTTCAAGCTCCAAGCACATAAAATTTCATTCACTTCATTTTCCCATCTACAATTTGGTCTCCACTTCTGACGTATATTTCCTCTGTGTCAAGCTCTCCTTACTCATTCTTTCCCTATGTCTAAACCATTTCAGCACACTCTCTTCAGCTCTCTCAACCATACTCTTCTTACCACACTTCTCTCTTACCCTATCATTACTTACTTGATCAACCCCACCTCACACCACAAATTGTCCTCACACATTTCGTTTGCAACAGATTCACCTTCTGCACATCATCAATTCTAGTCCATGCCTCACATCCATACATCATCAGGACTACTATATCTTCAAAAAGACCCATTTTCCTCACATTCCTCAATGCTTCCAGAGTCTCTGCCCCCACATCCATCCTATGACTTGCATCAGCTCCCATTCACTCCTAGATATCTAATCATTCACTTACTCCAAGTTTTATCAATTCAAACTCACATCCTAGCTAATCTGCCAGTTTGCACTACCATCTATCTATATCAGATACCCATTCCATCAGGGAACTCCCTCAAGGGGGTGGCCACAGATATACTTAATAACCTTGCTATCATTCACTCTCAACTTTCTTTTACATAAACTTTAAGACTAAGACACCATCTTTGGTTTGTTAACTCAAACATGCCACCAGTGCTGTGTCATCAGCAAATATTCACTCCCCCCCATCCCCAACAGACTACATATCTATCCCTCTCTCCAAGACCTTTGCATTTACCTTCCTCATCACCTCATCCAGACAAATTTAACAGCCACAGAGAGTGACATCATACACTCCTGCTGCAGACTCATCACTCACCCTTCTTACTACCTACTTTCACATATGCTTTACTCTCTTGATAAAAAATTCTCACAGTACCATATATTCGGAAAACCTTACACAAGCATCTCAAAAACCTAGATCCACAAACACCATACAAATTCTTCAGTTTCTCTAAGCATTTCTCACATTCTTCAAAACAAACACCTGATTCACACATCCTCTACCATTCATGTAACCACATTGTCCCTCCTAAATCTGATGCTCTATGCATGCCAACACTCAATCACCACTCTTCCATACAACTTATCAAGTATACTCAACAGTCACACCTCTGTAATTTTGACACACATTTATCCCTCTTGCCTTTAAATCATGCCAAAATACAAGCATTCCATCAAATCTCAAGAACTTCAGCACAATCCAAACATACAATGAAATCCTAACTGACCAATCCACAACACAGTTGCCCTCTTCCTAGAGAAATCCAACTCCATTACCATTCACTATAGCTACATTTCATCTTATGCAAGGCATTCACCACCTCTTCTCTCTTCTCTAAACACTTGCTTTGACTCACTTTTCAAACCTCTCCAACCTAAACTCCCTATATCTGCCACCCTATCATCCAACACATTAAACAATCGTTTAGAGTACTCAACCCTACTTCAATTCCCTCAACACTGCTTGTTACCGCTTTCAGATTTGCCCTTTTAACTAAATTTGCCATTTGTTCTCTTGCTTTGCTGACACTATTAACCACCCTTCAAAACATTTTATAACTGTCATGCTTCACTTACCCTCCCATCTTACCATTTACACTCAATTTCTACTAGTACTTCTTCACATACGCCTTTTTTTCAACTTCACTTACTTTCATTATCCTCTTCACACGCATACCATTTCCTCTTCACTAAAAGCCTTTACAAAGCTTTAAACTCACCTCAACCTGGTAATGATCAGAAATTCCAACAGCCATCCCACTCAGCACAGTGACATCCAAGAGTCTCTCTTCTGCATGTTTACTAATTAGTATCAAATCCAATAATATGCATTTACTATCTTTCTTACGCCATGTATACTTAAGTATGTCCCTCTTTTTTTAAACCATGTAATCCTAATCACCAATCTTTATCAGCACACGTTTTTTCATACTTGATCACCACTTCCTGCATCAATGATGAAACGCCACAAACAGAAAGAGAGCGACCGCATTCATTCACATGCATTCTCTTGGTGTCATGTGTAATGCATCAAAACCACAGCCCCCTATTCACATTCATGCACCACAGACCTCTCCATGGTTCCCCAGTTGCTTCACATGCTCTGGTTCAGTCCACTGCCAGTATGTTGACCCCTATACACAACACTGTTCCAGATCACTCTTATCCAGAGTATGCCTTTCACCCTCCAGCATGTTCATGCCCCAATCACTCAAAATCTTTTTCACTCCATCCTTATACATCCAACTTGGTCACCCCCTTCTCCTTGTCCCCTCCATTTTTGACACACATATCCTCTTTATCAACCATACCTTACACATTCTTACCACATGTCCAAACCATTTCAGTACACCCTCTTTTGCTCTCTTAAAAACATTCTTTTCATTACCAGGCCACTTCCAGATCCTTTCATTACTTACTTGATCACAACATCTCAACAAAACACACTGTCCTCAAACATTTCATTACCAGCATTTCCATCCTTCTCAACACATCCTCAACTACAGCATATGCTTTGCATCCACATGACAATGTTAGGACTACAACAATTTCAAACATACTTATTTCTATGAGATCTCTTACCACAGTATTCTTCAATGCTCCAAGAACCTTTGCCCCCCCCCCTCACCCACCCTATGACACTTTTGCTTCCATGGTTCCATTTGCAGCTACGTCCACTCATAGGTATCTCAAACACCACTTCCTCTAAATCTTCTAAAATCACACTCACACCCCAATCAACTCGCCTTCATTCACATTTACTCTCAACTTCCTCTCACACACTCTCACAAACATAGTCACCAACTTCTGCAATTTCTCACTCAATTCTACTACCAGTGCTGTGTCATTAGCAAACAACAACCAACTCACTTCCCATGTCCCCATATCCCTTAAAAGATGTAAACTTGCACCTCCCTACCAAGATTTTTGCATTCTCCTCCCTTAATGCCCCATTCAAAAACAAACTAAACATTCAAGGTGACATCACACATCCCTCGCATACACCAACCTATAGTTGGAACCACTCACTCTCCTCTCTTCCTACTCATACATATACCTTACAGCCTTGATAAAAACTTCTCAATGCTTCTAGCAGCTTTCTTCTTAAACCATATATACTGAACAGCTTCCACAAGGAATCTCTCTCAACCCCATCATATACTTTCACCTGATCCTTAATTGCTACATACAAATCCTCCTGTTTCTCAACTACACTATTCCTCCCCAATCTGATACTGTCAATCATTACTCTTTCATAAAACTTGCCAGGTACACAACGATCTTACACCTCTGTAGTCTAAACACTCACCTTTGTCCACTTTGCCTTTATACAATGGCACTATACAAACATTTCGCCAATCATCAGGCACCTCACCATGGTCCATACATATCTGTCAGCAACAAAGTCACCCCTTTTCAAAAGAAATTTAACGGCAATACCATCCACCCAAACTGCATTGGCACATTTCATCTTATGCAAGGCCCTCATCACCACACAAAAATATGATGCTGAAAATTGGATAGGGGATTAAGAATACTTCCCACGTATTCCCTGCGTGTCGTAGAAGGCGACTAAAAGGGGAGGGAGCAGGGGGCTGGAAATCCTCCCCTCTCGTTTTTTTTTTTTTTTAATTTTCCAAAAGAAGGAACAGAGAATTGGGCCAGGTGAGGGTATTCCCTCAAAGGCCCAGTCCTCTGTTCTTAATGCTACCTCGCTAACGCGGGAAATGGCGAATAGTTTAAAAAAAAAAAAAAAAAATGCAAATCACACCAACATGCTTGTAAATAAAAAAATCTTTGCAAAGAAACAGTCAGTAAACTATTTTTGCTATGGTAATGTTCTCAAATATGAATGACCAAAGACTTCTTTTTTCATAAATCATTCAGACTTCAGTATATATAAGAACATGCAACAAGGTGAAAGAGTATATCAATCAGCTGAGGACTATACCTGCATGCCTGTCCCTCTACAAATAGGACATTTCTCCGGGGGCTTCTTGCCTCCTTGACCTTCACATTTACTGCAAATCACATGTTTCTGAAGGGCCAGTTTTCTAAGAGCTCCATTATAGAGCTCCTCTAGGGACACACTCATCTGATGAATCACATCCTTAACCCTGCAAATCACATATTTCAGCTATCAGATAAAATCTTGTAAACAAGGATGATTTCAGTCTAGATGAAATAAAACACCAAGCAATACGATTAACTGGAAAAAGATTTCAGGGAAATAAAACTGATGAAAAACCACTTCAGCAATCCTCTTGATGGGAAATGAGTTAAAATCAAACAGCAAACTATGGAAGAAGGTGCATATATATAAACAAGAGGCATGTATGTAGCATTTATGGATCTGGAGAAGGCATATGATAGAGTTGACAGAGATGCTCTGTGGAAGGTATTAAGAATATATGGTGTGGGAGGCAAGTTGTTAGAAGCAGTGAAAAGTTTTTATCGAGGATGTAAGGCATGTGTACGTGTAGGAAGAGAGGAAAGTGATTGGTTCTCAGTGAATGTAGGTTTGCGGCAAGGGGTGTGTGATGTCTCCATGGTTGTTTAATTTGTTTATGGATGGGGTTGTTAGGGAGGTAAATGCAAGAGTTTTGGAAAGAGGGGCAAGTATGAAGTCTGTTGGGGATGAGAGAGCTAGGGAAGTGAGTCAGTTGTTGTTCGCTGATGATACAGCGCTGGTGGCTGATTCATGTGAGAAACTGCAGAAGCTGGTGACTGAGTTTGGAAAAGTGTGTGGAAGAAGAAAGCTAAGAGTAAATGTGAATAAGAGCAAGGTTATTAGGTACAGTAGGGTTGAGGGTCAAGTCAATTGGGAGGTGAGTTTGAATGGAGAAAAACTGGAGGAAGTGAAGTGTTTTAGATATCTGGGAGTGGATCTGGCAGCGGATGGAACCATGGAAGCGGAAGTGGATCATAGGGTGGGGGAGGGGGCGAAAATCCTGGGAGCCTTGAAGAATGTGTGGAAGTCGAGAACATTATCTCGGAAAGCAAAAATGGGTATGTTTGAAGGAATAGTGGTTCCAACAATGTTGTATGGTTGCGAGGCGTGGGCTATGGATAGAGTTGTGCGCAGGAGGATGGATGTGCTGGAAATGAGATGTTTGAGGACAATGTGTGGTGTGAGGTGGTTTGATCGAGTGAGTAACGTAAGGGTAAGAGAGATGTGTGGAAATAAAAAGAGCGTGGTTGAGAGAGCAGAAGAGGGTGTTTTGAAGTGGTTTGGGCACATGGAGAGGATGAGTGAGGAAAGATTGACCAAGAGGATATATGTGTCGGAGGTGGAGGGAACAAGGAGAAGAGGGAGACCAAATTGGAGGTGGAAAGATGGAGTGAAAAAGATTTTGTGTGATCGGGGCCTGAACATGCAGGAGGGTGAAAGGAGGGCAAGGAATAGAGTGAATTGGAGCGATGTGGTATACCGGGGTTGACGTGCTGTCAGTGGATTGAAGCAAGGCATGTGAAGCGTCTGGGGTAAACCATGGAAAGCTGTGTAGGTATGTATATTTGCGTGTGTGGACGTATGTGTATACATGTGTATGGGGGGGGGGGTGGGCCATTTCTTTCGTCTGTTTCCTTGCGCTACCTCGCAAACGCGGGAGACAGCGACAAAGTATAATAGAAAAAAAAAATAATGATTTAAATCTGCATGAAAAAAGGAAATGAGCTCATTCAATGCTGTGGAAGTATCTCAGAACAAATGCCAAAGCCAGGGTGAGCAATATATGGCCCATGGGCCACATTCAACTGAAAAATTATTTCATGTGACTTACCACAGCATCAGACATAAGAAAAATAAAATTTTTCACTCAGAAAGGATCAGTGTACAATACATCTTACTTGGTCATTTGTGTGGGAGCTGGGCAGAAAAGTGAATAATATAAGGTCTTGGCTCACTCCATTTGACCTTAATTTCAACCCTTTAACTACATACATTACCATTGGGCCTGTGTTTTGTCAGGGGTATGAAATACGGAGAGACCTTTAAAGAAGCCTCATCCATAAAAATTTTTGTATAACAGATATGGTGTAATAAAAAGAGTGTGGTGAGAGAGCAGAAGAGGGTGTATTGAAATGGTTTGGTCACATTGAGAGAATGCATGAGGAAAGACTGACAAAGAGGATATATGTGTCAGAGGTGGAGGGAAAGTGAAGTGGGAGACCTAATTGGAGATGGAAGGATGAAGTGAAAAAGATTTTGAGCGATAAGGGCCTGAACATACAAGAGGGTGAAAGGCGTGCAAGGAATAGAGAGAATAGGAACGATGTGATATACCGGGGTCGACGTGCTGTCAATGGATTGAACCAGGGCATGTGAAGCGTCTGGGGTAAACCATGGAAAGTTCTGTGGGGCCTGGATGTGGAAAGGGAGCTGTGGTTTCGGTGCATTACACATGACAGCTAGAGACTGAGTGTGAATGAATGTGGGCTTTGTTGTCTTTTCCTAGCGCTACCTCACACGCGTGCACTCGGGGGGAAGGGGGGATGCCATTTCATATGTGGTGGGGTGGCAACGTAAATGGATGAAGGCAGAAAGTATGTATATGTGCATGTGTATATATGTATATGTCTATGTATGTATACGGGTTATAAAGATGGGTGATTTGAATGCAAAGGTGAGTAATGTGGCAGTTGAGGGAATAATTGGTATACATGGGGTGTTCAGTGTTGTAAATGGAAATGGTGAAGAGCTTGTAGATTTATGTGCTGAAAAAGGACAGGTGATTGGGAATACCTGGTTTAAAAAGCGAGATATACATAAGTATACGTACGTAAGTAGGAGAGATGGCCAGAGAGCATTATTGGATTACGTGTTAATTGACAGGCGCACGAAAGAGAGACTTTTGGACGTTAATGTGCTG
Organism: Panulirus ornatus; assembly: GCF_036320965.1. Classification (NCBI taxonomy): domain Eukaryota; kingdom Metazoa; phylum Arthropoda; class Malacostraca; order Decapoda; family Palinuridae; genus Panulirus; species Panulirus ornatus. The sequence goes on from NC_092226.1 coordinate 19,332,225, forward strand.
AGAGGTGCAACTGGAGGGATGTCTGATCATTATCTCGTGGAGGATAGGGTGAAGATTTGTATGGGTTTTCAGAAAAGAAGAGTGAATGTTGGGGTGAAGAGGGTGGTGAGCTCAAGTAAGTGAGCTTGGGAAGGAGACTTGTGTGAGGAAGTACCAGGAGAGACTGAGTACAGAATGGAAAAAGGTGAGAACAATGGAAGTAAGGGGAGTGGGGGAGGAATGGGATGTATTTAGGGAATCAGTGATGGATTGCACAAAAGATGCTTGTGGCATGAGAAGAGTGGAGGTGGGTTGATTAGAAAGGGCAGAGTGGTGGGATGAAGAAGTAAGATTATTAGTGAAAGAGAAGATAGAGGCATTTGGACGAGGAAAAAATGCAATTGAGTGGGAGATGTATAAAAGAAAGAGACAGGAGGTCAAGAGAAAGGTGCAAGAGGTGAAAAAGAGGGCAAATGAGAGTTGGGGTGAGAGAGTATCATTAAATTTTAGGGAGAATAAAAAGATGTTCTGGAAGGAGGTAAATAAAGTGCGTAAGACAAGGGAGCAAATGGGAACTTCAGTGAAGGGCGCAAATGGGGAGGTGATAACAAGTAGTGGTGATGTGAGAAGGAGATGGAGTGAGTATTTCGAAGGTTTGTTGAATGTGTTTGATGATAGAGTGGCAGACATAGGGTGTTTTGGTCGAGGTGGTATGCAAAGTGAGAGGGTTAGGGAAAATGATTTGGTAAACAGAGAAGAGGTAGTAAAAGCTTTGTGGAAGATGAAAGCCGGCAAGGCAGCAGGTTTGGATGGTATTGCAGTGGAATTTATTAAAAAAGGGGGTGACTGTATTATTGACTTGTCGGTAAGGTTATTTAACGTATGTATGACTCATGGTGAGGTGCCCGAGGATTGGCGGAATGCGTGCATAGTGCCATTGTACAAAGGCAAAGGGGATAAGAGTGAGTGCTCAAATTACAGAGGTATACGTTTGTTGAGTATTCCTGGTAAATTATATGGGAGGGTATTGATTGAGAGGGTGAAGGCATGTACAGAGCATCAGATTGGGGAAGAGCAGTGTGGTTTCAGAAGTGGTAGAGGATGTGTGGATCAGGTGTTTGCTTTGAAGAATGTATGTGAGAAATACTTAGAAAAGCAAATGGATTTGTATGTAGCATTTATGGATCTGGAGAAGGCATATGATAGAGTTGATAGAGATGCTCTGTGGAAGGTATTAAGAATATATGGTGTGGGAGGAAAGTTGTTAGAAGCAGTGAAAAGTTTTTATCGAGGATGTAAGGCATGTGTACGTGAAGGAAGAGAGGAAAGTGATTGGTTCTCAGTGAATGTAGGTTTGCGGCAGGGGTGTGTGATGTCTCCATGGTTGTTTAATTTGTTTATGGATGGGGTTGTTAGGGAGGTGAATGCAAGAGTTTTGGAAAGAGGGGCAAGTATGAAGTTTGTTGTGGATGAGAGAGCTTGGAAAGTGAGTCAGTTGTTTGCTGATGATACAGCGCTGGTGGCTGATTCATGTGAGAAACTGCAGAAGCTGGTGACTGAGTTTGGAAAAGTGTGTGAAAGAAGAAAGTTTTAAGAGTAAATGTGAATAAGAGCAAGGTTATTAGGTACAATAAGGTTGAGGGTCAAGTCAATTGGGAGGTAAGTTTGAATGGAGAAAAACTGGAGGAAGTAAAGTGTTTTAGATATCTGGGAGTGGATCTGGCAGCGGATGGAACCATGGAAGCGGAAGTAGATCATAGGGTGGGGGAGGGGGCGAAAATCCTGGGAGCCTTGAAGAATGTGTGGAAGTCGAGAACATTATCTCGGAAAGCAAAAATGGGTATGTTTGAAGGAATAGTGGTTCCAACAATGTTGTATGGTTGCGAGGTGTGGGCTATGGATAGAGTTGTGTGCAGGAGGATGGATGTGCTGGAAATGAGATGTTTGAGGACAATGTGTGGTGTGAGGTGGTTTGATCGAGTAAGTAACGTAAGGGTAAGAGAGGTGTGTGGAAATAAAAAGAGCGTGGTTGAGAGAGCAGAAGAGGGTGTTTTGAAATGGTTTGGGCACATGGAGAGAATGAGTGAGGAAAGATTGACCAAGAGGATATATGTGTCGGAGGTGGAGGGAACGAGGAGAAGTGGGAGACCAAATTGGAGGTGGAAAGATGGAGTGAAAAAGATTTTGTGTGATCGGGGCCTGAACATGCAGGAGGGTGAAAGGCGGGCAAGGAATAGAGTGCATTGGATCGATGTGGTGTACCGGGGTTGACGTGCTGTCAGTGGATTGAATCAGGGCATGTGAAGCGACTGGGGTAAACCATGGAAAGCTGTGTAGGTATGTATAATTGCGTGTGTGGACGTATGTATATACATGTGTATGGGGGTGGGTTGGGCCATTTCTTTTGTCTGTTTCCTTGCGCTACCTCGCAAACGCGGGAAACAGCTGCAAAAAAAAAAAAAAAAAAAAAAAAAAAAAAATGTATACATTGAAATGTATAGGTATGTATATGTGCATGTGTGGGCATTTATGTAGATACATGTGTATGTGGGTGGGTTGGGCCATTCTTTCATCTGTTTCCTTGTGCTACCTCGTTAATGCGGGAGACAGCGACTAAGTATATTGAATATAAATAAGATATGAAAAACAATCAAGTAAATACAGTATATACAAAATTGTCAGGCAAAGCCAGGAATGTGCAGTCAGTTGATGGAATTAACTTCCTCTACCATTAGAGCAATACTTGATAACAGCGGCCGTGGCAGTGGTGGATGGTAGTGGAGGTGGTGGTTGGGTGGGGTTGGGTTGGGGTGGCAGGGTGGGTTCCACCATAACTTAACTTGCAGCAAAGTTTTCCCACACTAGGAATAAGCCCCTGGAGACAATGAAAAGCCTGCCAGGTTGGTGGAAGTTCACAGACTAAGTACAGTGGCAGTGAACAACAATGCTGCAAGCTCCAACAAACTTCTGAATGTTGATCAAATCCAATATCATGTTATTTTTTCTTGATAATGTCTTTGTTTTATCAATAAAATACCAAAATAATATCTGCAAAGCCATTACTGCTGCCTAAGGGAGCCATTCCAGGTACTTACTATTGTAAGAACTGTCAGAAACTTATTTCCATAAGCACCTTATTATAAGAATTTCGGATGAACATGCTACATGGATGAGTGCACATAAGCAAGAAGCACTATCAAATGAGTGGCAATCTACCATCACTTAAACATAGTGAACATTGGCTTAGGATGTGTACAAATGAGTTCAGAGATTATGTATCTGATCCAATCCAAGAAACTGGAAAGTGAGTAATTGTTATACATGGCTTAATGGACAGATATTAAAACCAAACAAGATGCAATAAGCTATACTTACTTCTTTTCACGGCCTCGTCTCATGCCACCACCGAAGAACATGTCAAAGATATCCATCGGTGATGTGAAGGTTGCACCTCCAGAGCCACCTTCCTTGAGTGCCTGCTCTCCTCCTTGATCATATATTTTTCGCTTTTCCTCATTGGACAACACTTCATATGCTTGTGAGATGAGTTTGAACTGTACATGAAGGAAACATAATTAGGGGCTTAAGACAAGCTTTATGATACTGTAGCCTTATTCTAATGAATTCACTTTGATAACCAATTTTTGTTAAGCAAGATATATTTTTGTAATCTTCCAACAGAACAGCTACAGACCTGTCCAAATCTGCATCAGAAGTACTTGGAAATAGAAATGCCCTGAAGGGATTAAACCATCCCTATATGGTTAGCTTCTAAATTCAGCCTATATACATATATATGAAAAAGGACTGGTGATTAGGAATACCTGGTTTAAAAAGAGAGATATGCATATGTATACATAAGTAAGTAGGAGAGATGGCCAGAGAGCATTATTGGATTACGTGTTAATTGATAGGCACATGAAAGAGGGACTTTTGGATGTTAATGTGCTGAGAGGGGCAACTGGAGGGATGTCGGATCATTATCTAGTGGAGGCTATGGTGAAGATTTGTAGACGTTTTCATAAATGAAGAGGGATTGTTGGGGTGAAAAGAGTGGTGAGAGTAAGTAAGGCATGTGTACAAGTAGGAAGAGAGGAAAGTGATTGGTTCTCAGTGAATGTTGGTTTGTGGCAGGGGTGCGTGATGTCTCCATCGCTGTTTAATTTGTTTATGGATGGGGTTGTCAGGGAGGTGAGTGCAAGAGTTTTGGAGAGAGGGGCAAGTATGCAGTCTGTTGTGGATGAGAGGGCTTGGAAAGTGAGTCAGTTGTTGTTCGCTGATGCTACAGCATTGGTGGCTGATTCGGGTGAGAAACTGCATTAGTTGGTGACTGAGTTTAGTAAAGTTGTGTGAAAGAAGAAAGTTGAAAGTACATGTGAATAAGAGCAAGGTTGTTAAGTTCGGTAAGGTTGATGAGTCAATTGGGAGATAAGTTTGAGTGGAGAAAAACTGGAGGAAGTAAAGTGTTTTTGATATCTGGGAGTGGCCTTGGCAGTGGATGGAACCATGGAAGCAGAAGTGAGTCACAGGGTGGGGGAGGGGGCAAAGGTTCTGGGAGCACTGAAGAATGTGGAAGGTGAGAACGTTATCTCGGAGAGCAAAAGTTGGTATGTTTGAAGGAATAGTGGTTCCAACAATGTTATATGGTTGTGATGCATGGGCTATAGATAGGGTTGTGCCAAGGAGGGTGGATGTTTTGGAAATGGTGTGGATGGTGTGAAGTGGTTTGACTGAGTAAGTAATGAAAGGGTAAGAGAGACGTGTGGTAATAAAAAGAGTGTGGTTGAGAGAGCAGAAGGTGTATTAAAATGGTCTGGTCACATGGAGAGAATGAGGAAAGATTGACAAAGAGGATATATATGTCAGACTTGGAGGGAACGAGGAGAAGTGGGAAACCAAATTGGAGGTGGAAGGATGGAGTGAAAAAGATTTTGAGTGATGGGGGCCTGAACATACCGGAGGGTGAAAGGCGTGCAAGGAATAGAGTGAATTGGAACGATGTGGTATACCGGGGTCATCATGTTGTCAATGGACTGAACCATGGCATGTGAAGCTTCTGGGGTAAACCTTAGAAAGTTTTGTGGGGCCTGTATGTGGAAAGGGAGCTGTGGTTTCAGTATGTGTGGCAGGGTGGTGACAGGAATGAATAAAGGCAGCAAGTATGAATAAGTACATGTGTATATATGTATATGTCTGTGTATGTATACGCTGAAATGTATAGGCATGTGCATGTGTGGGCATGTATGTATATACATGTCTATGTAGGTGGGTTGGGCCATTCTTTCATCTGTTTCCATGCGCTACCTCTAACTTGGGAGATAGAGACAAAGTATAATAAATATAATAAAATATGAATTCAAACAAAATTAGCAAAATTAAACCAATAATAGTCCGCAAAATCAACTAATCAAAAGACTGGGACATACAGCCAATAGGCATTTACCCTTACTCCTATATCCCAGGTGTGATTTCACCAGCAGAGTTTAGTTCAAATCTGCATTCAGGAAGAGCATAAAGGTAAAACTCTGCTACACATGAGAACAAGATATAAATTTTCTACCTCTGAAGTTTGTTTCTCTAATATTTTTTTTTTTCTCTTCTTGAAAATAGTTATTCACATACAACTAGTCATCCTAAAGGATAGAAAGCCACTAATCAACCCAAATTCATGGCTTTTAGTCATGGGGAATCAACATGGAAAAGCACAAACTAATCCATCAATCAGCAATAAAGATTATACCTGAGCATTACAGAAGCATCCTTGAACTTCAAAAGATTAGTTAGTACCTGAACAGAATATCTAAATATAAAATACAATAACAGAGTCCAAAATATGTTCTGGTACCAAGACAATTCCAGGGCATCCATGCTCTCTGCCACTTACATTCAAAAGATGGATGATCCGTCTTTGGGTTGTGTGGAGAGTTATCTCACGGATAATGAATCTTCCAGCAATAAAAATCAACTTTGATGAAAGTGGAGAGGCTATTCTACCAAAAGAGGATGCAGTGTACCAAAAGTGAAGGCAGTGTTGCCAGTACCTGCTGACCCTAACAACACTGTAAATGACTGGCATGGCTGATAATTTTATTAACTTTTATAGTGTTCCTTTTATAAAAATCTTTTCAATTAATCAATAATTATATCAAGAAAGTAATTATCTTATAAGGATAAACACAGTAAACAGTATTCAATCTTTCTTTGTAAGTATAATAAACAATAAAACACACAAAATTTTAGGGAGAATAAAAAGATGTTCTGGAAGGAGGTAAATAGGGTGCGTAAGACAAGGGAGCACATGGGAACTTCAGTGAAGGGCGCAAATGGGGAGGTGATAAGTAGTGGTGATGTGAGAAGGAGATGGAATGAGTATTTTGAAGGTTTGTTGAATGTGTCTGATGACAGAGTGGCAGATATAGGGTGTTTGGGTCGAGGTGGTGTGCAAAGTGAGAGGGTTAGGGAAAATGATTTGGTAAACAGAGAAGAGGTAGTAAAAGCTTTGCGGAAGATGAAAGCCGGCAAGGCAGCAGGTTTGGATGGTATTGCAGTGGAATTTATTAAAAAAGGGGGTGACTGTATTGTTGACTGGTTGGTAAGGTTATTTAATGTATGTATGACTCATGGTGAGGTGCCTGAGGATTGGCGGAATGCGTGCATAGTGCCATTGTACAAAGGCAAAGGGGATAAGAGTGAGTGCTCAAATTACAGAGGTATAAGTTTGTTGAGTATTCCTGGTAAATTATATGGGAGAGTATTGATTGAGAGGGTGAAGGCATGTACAGAGCATCAGATTGGGGAAGAGCAGTGTGGTTTCAGAAGTGGTAGAGGATGTGTGGATCAGGTGTTTGCTTTGAAGAATGTATGTGAGAAATACTTAGAAAAGCAAATGGATTTGTATGTAGCATTTATGGATCTGGAGAAGGCATATGATAGAGTTGATAGAGATGCTCTGTGGAAGGTATTAAGAATATATGGTGTGGGAGGCAAGTTGTTAGAAGCAGTGAAAAGTTTTTATCGAGGATGCAAGGCATGTGTACGTGTAGGAAGAGAGGAAAGTGATTGGTTCTCAGTGAATGTAGGTTTGCGGCAGGGGTGTGTGATGTCTCCATGGTTGTTTAATTTGTTTATGGATGGGGTTGTTAGGGAGGTAAATGCAAGAGTCTTGGAAAGAGGGGCAAGTATGAAGTCTGTTGGGGATGAGAGAGCTTGGGAAGTGAGTCAGTTGTTGTTTGCTGATGATACAGCGCTGGTGGCGGATTCATGTGAGAAAGTGCAGAAGCTGGTGACGGAGTTTGGTAAAGTGTGTGGAAGAAGAAAGTTAAGAGTAAATGTGAATAAGAGCAAGGTTATTAGGTACAGTAGGGTTAAGGGTCAAGTCAATTGGGAGGTGAGTTTGAATGGAGAAAAACTGGAGGAAGTGAAGTGTTTTAGATATCTGGGAGTGGATCTGTCAGCGGATGGAACCATGGAAGCGGAAGTGGATCATAGGGTGGGGGAGGGGGCGAAAATTTTGGGAGCCTTGAAAAATGTGTGGAAGTCGAGAACATTATCCCGGAAAGCAAAAATGGGTATGTTTGAAGGAATAGTAGTTCCAACAATGTTGTATGGTTGCGAGGCGTGGGATATGGATAGAGTTGTGCGCAGGAGGATGGATGTGCTGGAAATGAGATGTTTGAGGACAATGTGTGGTGTGAGGTGGTTTGATCGAGTAAGTAACGTAAGGGTAAGAGAGATGTGTGGAAATAAAAAGAGCGTGGTTGAGAGAGCAGAAGAGGGTGTTTTGAAATGGTTTGGGCACATGGAGAGAATGAGTGAGGAAAGATTGACCAAGAGGATATATGTGTCGGAGGTGGAGGGAACGAGGAGAAGAGGGAGACCAAATTGGAGGTGGAAAGATGGAGTGAAAAGGATTTTGTGTGATCGGGGCCTGAACATGCAGGAGGGTGAAAGGAGGGCAAGGAATAGAGTGAATTGGAGCGATGTGGTATACAGGGGTTGACGTGCTGTCAGTGGATTGAATCAAGGCATGTGAAGCGTCCGGGGTAAACCATGGAAAGCTGTGTAGGTATGTATATTTGCTAAACCATGGAAAGCTGTGTAGGTATGTATATTTGCGTGTGTGGACGTGTGTATGTACATGTGTATGGGGGGGGTTGGGCCATTTCTTTCGTCTGTTTCCTTGCGCTACCTCGCAAACGCGGGAGACAGCGACAAAGTATAAAAAAAAAAAAAAAAAAAAAAAAAAAAAAAAAAAAACACACACAAAAGCAACTCAACGAACACTCAGAACTTACTCAGTCACCTTTTGGCATATTGTGGAGAAATATCTATATTTAAAAATATTGGACTAAGACAAAATATACTTCTGAAGGCCACATTCATTCACATTCAGTCTCTAGCTGTCATGTGTAATGCACTGAAACCACAGCTCCCTACCAACAGACCTTTCCATGGTCTACCCTAAATGCTTCACATGCCCTGGTTCAGTCCACTGACAGCACGTTGTCCCCTATACACCACATCATTACAATTCACTATTCCTTGCATGCCTCCCATCCTCCTGCATGTTCAGGCCCCAATTGCTCAAAATCCTCTTCTCTTTATCCTTCTACCTCCATTTTGGTCTACCGCTTCTTGTTCCCTCCACCTCAGACACATCTATCCTCTTTCTCAACCTTTCCTCACTCATTCTCTCCATATGTCCAAACCAATTCAACAAACCCTCTTCTCTCTCAACAACACTTTTTATTACCACACATCTCTCTTACCCTTTCCTTTTACTCGATCATACCACCTCAAACTACATATTGTCCTCAAACATTTCATTTCCAACACATCAACCCTCCTCTGCACAACTCTATTCATAACCCATGCCTTGTAACCATATACTGTTGGTACTACTATTCCTTCAAACATATATAAATATATATATCTTTCCACTACCACTGTCTGATTCCTTCCTTCCTCTTCCACTACCACTGTCTGATTCCTTCCTTCCTTTACCTCTACCACTGTCTGATTCCCTCCTTCCTCTTCCACTACCACTGTCTGATTCCTTCCTTCCTCTTCCACTAACACTGTCTGGTTCCTCCTTCCTTTTCCACCATCGCTGTCTGATTCCTTCCTTCCTCTTCCACTACCACTGTCTGACTCCTTCCTTCCTTTTCCTCTACCACTATCTGATTCCTTCCCTCCTATTCCACTACTACTGTCTGATTCCTTCCTTCCTCTTCCACTACCACTGTCTGATTCCTTCCCTCCTATTCCACTACCACTGTCTGATTCCTTCCTTCCTCTTCCACTACCACTGTCTGATTCCTTCCTTCCTCTTCCACTACCACTGTCTGATTCCTTCCTTCCTCTTCCACTACCACTGTCTGATTCCTTCCTTCCTCTTACACTACCACTGTCTGATTCCTTCCTTCCTCTTCCACTACCACTGTCTGATTCCTTCCTTCGTTTTCCACTACCACTGTCTGATTCCTTCCTTCCTCTTCCACTACCACTGTCTGATTTCTTCCTTCCTCTTCCACTACCACTGTCTGATTCCTTTCTTCCTCTTCCACTACCACTGTCTGATTCCTCCCTTACTCTTCCTCTACCACTGTCTGATTCCTCCCTTACTCTTCCTCTACCACTGTCTGATTCCTTCCCTTCTCTTCCACTACCGCTGTCTGATTCCTTCCTTCCTCTTCCACTACCACTGTCCGATTCCTTCCTTCCTCTTCCACTACCACTGTCTGATTCCTTCCTTCCTCTTTCACCACCGCTGTCTGATTCGAATCCTGAAAGCTGTATGTTTACAATTCAAACAATTCTATATGATACTTTGATATGGGTGTGAATGACGGTAGGAACGACTTGGTCATCAGAAGTTATCAACGGAATCATCATTTTACGGTATACGAATGAGTGCTGGATGGAGGGTAAATGAGTGCATTTGTTTGAAATATACAACAGGTTTGCTGTTTAGTCGAAGGTCTGTTGCGTTCCTGAACCTCAACTTCCTCAATGATTTTTCATATATTTTTATTACCTTAGGAAGTATATCAATACCGATAACTCATGAGCTTAAACTTAATTTCTTTTTCCTTCATGTTTACTTTTCTACAATAAATGATATGTAGACATCTGTTATTCAATAAATGTTAGAGGATTCAGCCACACAATAATGATGTCATTTGAATGGTAACAATGACTCTCACGTCCAAATGATATATATATATATATATGTTTTAGATATCTGGGAGTGGATCTGGCAGCGGATGGAACCATGGGAGCGGAAGTGGATCATAGGGTGGGGGAGGAGGCAAAAATCCTGGGAGCCTTGAAGAATTTGTGGAAGTCGAGAACATTATCTCGGAAAGCAAAAATGGGTATGTTTGAAGGAATAGTGGTTCCAACAATGTTGTATGGTTGCGAGGCGTGGGCTATGGATAGAGTTGTGCGCAGGAGGGTGGATGTGCTGGAAATGAGATGTTTGAGGACAATGTGTGGTGTGAGGTGGTTTGATCGAGTAACTAACGTAAGGGTAAGAGAGATGTGTGGAAATAAAAAGAGCGTGGTGGAGAGAGCAGAAGAGGGTGTTTTGAAATGGTTTGGGCACATGGAGAGAATGAGTGAGGAAAGATTGACCAAGAGGATATATGTGTCGGAGGTGGAGGGAACGAGGAGAAGTGGGAGACCAAATTGGAGGTGGAAAGATGGAGTGAAAAAGATTTTGTGTGATCGGGGCCTGAACATGCAGGAGGGTGAAAGGCGGGCAAGGAATAGAGTGAATTGGATCGATGTGGTATACCGGGGTTGACGTGCTGTCAGTGGATTGAATCAGGGCATGTGAAGCGTCTGGGGTAAACCATGGAAAGCTGTGTAGGTATGTATATTTGCGTTTGTGGACGTGTATGTATATACATGTATATGGGGGTGGGTTGGGCCATTTCGTTCGTCTGTTTCCTTGCGCTACCTCGCAAACGCGGGAGACAGCGACAAAGCAAAAAAAGAAAAAAGAAATATCTTTCAAACTGTAAATTTGTTTAAAACATAAAATTATGAATTCTGAGGGTTGAAAAGGGCTGTGTGATGTCACCATGGATTTCTACCTAGGGAAAATGGAAGTAAAGATGGAGTGTGGTAGTGAGGTCAATGGCAAATGAAAAAGTCTGTTTGCAGATGATACTGTGTTTTTGCTGAGTGAAGAAGAACCGTTTTCTTTCTCTTTATATTGGAGGCTCCAGTCACAGACCTTAACTGAGAAATGAGGAAGCAAATATATGGAAAAAAGACGAGACAAACGAATGTATTTATGAATTTTGAAGGAAAAGAAAAGCCTTGTCAGGTGATAGTTCTTGGCAAAACCAAGGGAGGGTTAAGAGCTCCAAAGCTTTGAGATGTATGGAAAGAAACAGTTATCAAAACAGCTCACCCTTGAGTTGCCAAGAGCCACAAAGTAATCATGTGACACAGCAACTTCCCAAGTAATGCACGGTCTAGCTAGTGGTAGGGGACACACAAGTTGACAGCTCTTGAGAGCAAAATCCAAAGTGAAACCTTAAAAAAAAAAAAAAAAAAGCGGGGGAAAATGTAAGGAAAGTAGGTCAAACTTTGAAGTTAGCTTGGGTGAGCTGATAAGGTGGACCACTTTTGACTTGACTCTGTTGAGTAAGGTTATCATTTGCCTAAGTTACTGAAGGTGATTGAGTGAATGTAAAGTAATAGACACAGCATGAAAGTTCATATCTAAGAAAGTCCTGTAAGAGTAACAGATGAAATTGTATTAAATGGTGTTATATACATAGGGGTAGGAAGACCAGAGGAGGTGACAGAATTTAAGTATTTGGGGTCTAACTTGGTTAAGTTTGTTGATATGCAAGGAGAGATAAGGGAAAGAGCACTACAGGGTAGAAGAGTCACTGGGTTCCTCTGGGTCCTTTACAAATAAATGAAGGGTACAGATCTAAGTACATAAGTGAAGAAAGGATCCAGGGAATACATAGTCCTCCCAACCCTGACTATGCAGCAGAGACATGGACGCCGACGAGTCACAGAGGTCAAGAATCCAAACTATGGAAACGAGTTATTTGAAAGCAGCAGGTGGTATGACCAAATGGAAAGAAGAGTGGAGTGGTAGAGCGGGTGAAACATAATACCTTTATGTCATTTAGGCATGTGGAAAGAATGCAAGGTGAGGAGTTTACAAGGAGAGAGCATCATGCTGCAATTAAAGGGGTTGGTGTGAGAGGAAGACTACCTGTGACAAAGAATACAGTAAAGAGAGAAATGGAGGAAGAATGCGTGAAATGAACACGTAAGAGGCATGTAAGACAAGAATAAGTCAAGATTCCTTTCTTTTGCCACCCCTTGAAGGGGAGTTCCCAGAGGAAACGAGTGGCACTGACAAAGTTAACAACTCTGGCTTTTCCTTGATGAGATAGTTTTAAGTTCATAACACTTTTCTTCCCCCTTCAATTTGTTTCCATGTACAGACTATCATACGTCTTTCTCTTTTTTCTAGACTGTAAGTTCGAGTCTTTTCAGTCTATCATGGAAATTTCAATATTAAATCCAATCAATTCTATTCAAGGATCAATTCTTCATTCTAAACTGTTTATCTCCATCTATTAGTGGGTGAACATAAAACACGGCATTCAATTTTGCTTGAGAACATATCAAACATTCATTAATAACACTAAATTGTACTATCTCCTCAATTTGCTCTCTAGATTCTAGTTTTTCATTCATGATAGTCCCTTATCTTTAAGAGAGAAAGAGAGGGTTAAAAAATTCCAGCTCTTTAAAGAATTTAAAACAATTTCATTTTTTTCCTTATTACAGTTAAAAGCTTAAAATTCTGCAAAAACACAATAGTGCTGCTAATAAAATAGTCATTCTTGAGAATGAAGCCACTCGCCAATAAAACTAAAACTTTACTATTAAGAACAATGATACAGTAATAGCACTTACCTTATCTCCCTCTTTTGGATTCTTATCTGGATGGTATTTGAGGGCAAGCTTGCGGTAAGCCTTTTTTAATTCCTCTGCTGATGACGTGGGTTTCACCCCCAATATATCGTAATATCCTGTTTCCTTCACCATCCTGGCTCCTTGTAAAGGATCTAAGCCTGTAAATCAATTAGACAATACATTTCAGTGGATCTGAAAAATAAATGTCTTTTTTTACTATTTAGTCTAATAAGGTGTTTGAAATAATCTATGCACATCTTACCAATAAATTCATCAAGAGCACCATGGTCTCAGTTCTATGTAAAGATGCCACAATTTGTAACAACTGTTTTCATCAAATGCCTAGTCACCAATGAAGCAAAATCTGAAGGATCAGAACCTTAGCAGAGGAGGAAATTGGTCACCCTTGTTACGATCCCCAAGTGATAAATTTTCCAAAGTTAGAGATTTTCTTATATTTTGCAACCACAGTATCTTTACACATTAAAATTTCTGATGTAATATTTACATTTAAGCATAGGCATTTTATCTAAATCTACTGCATAAATTGTAAGAACTGCCATGGAGATTTAAAAATATTTCCTTCCATTCAGTTGCACCTTAACATTCAAATTCTTAAAAATGAGTACAAATGATCCAGATATGCTGCCATCTGGGAATACAGAGAGAAAGTATGACAGTAAACTGTATAACTGGAACACCTTATGTAACTTCTTTCTGACTTTCCTTGAGTAAATTAATGACTTATGTGGTGATGCTTCTGTCTCCATCAAATGCATAAGAGAGGTTATTCTTGCACGAATGGAAGCATTTATACCCTCTTCCTCCAAAACAACCTCTTTATCCAACCCATTGTTCAACCATTCCTATTCTGACATCATTAAGGAAAGTGATCAGGAAACCTGCTTGAAAAACTCTCCATGAGGCAACCCATTCCTCTCTTCAAAGGAAGTGCAATAACCTCTCCTGGTCATCCACTTATAGGTCTTACTGGTCTTTTAGCTAAAGGCATCCTTAGCATCATCTGTCACTCTACCTTTCCTTTACTTTTCCATTCTGGCAGCACTATAGCTGTCTCTCTCATATACAAAGCAACTATCTTTGGTTCCTGTTTCTCTTCTAACCCCATCTTGGATGACCCTAACATTCCTTCACCCCCTGATGCTCCTCTTACTAAATCGTATGCCCCTCCCCTTAATCTCTTTTCAGACTGTCCGAAATGCACTTCTCTCTCTAGACACAAGCAAACTTATGGTCGTTTGCATCCATCCCTATGTACTGAAAGAGTGTGCCTCTAAATATGTACCTGTGCTTGCTCATCTGTTCCATTTCTATTCAAAAACCAAAACTTTTCTTTCTCCTTGGAAGTATGCACTGATAAATCCCATCCCTGAAGAGAGCAACCATTCTGACCCTCTTAACTTTCGTCCTATTGCTTTGACATCCACCATTTCCAAAGTTTTTGAATCCCTCCTCAATTCCCATATCCATAGACACCTCGAAAATCACAGTCTTCTCTCTGATCACCAGTACAGCTTCCATAAGAGGAGATCCACTGGATTTTCTTTCCTATCTTACAAATGTCAGGTCATCATCCCTCAAAGATTTTGGAGTTATGTGTAACTACCCTTGACAGGGTGTGGCATCGGGGACTCATCTCTATTCTCCCCTCTCCTGGCTTCTCTCCTTCACTTTGCTCCTTCATATCTAGTTTCCTAGATGGATCAACATTCCCGTTTTCTCCATCAAAAGCAGTGCCTCTCAAGGTCATGTCCTGTCCCCTACACTTTTTCACCTTTTTTCTTCAACAATTTCCTCTCCTCCACAAATAATCAAATGCACTCATATGCTTAAAGCTCAACACTGCATTCACCCACATCCTTTAATTTTGCTCCTTCTCTCGCTCCGTCTGCATCTTGTCTTGACACAGCTTCCTCAATAAACTCAGACTTTGACATGATATCTCGAGGACTGATAAAAGCTGGTCAAGCTCAACGTCTCCAAGACACAGTTTCTACCCACCTCTCTTTTGTAAAATCCTCACAACTCTTCTCTCTCCTTTGATGGTTCAGTAATTCCACATCCTAACTCACTGAGCACACTTAGTATCATTTTACCATCCACTCTTTCTTAGTAAACCCACATCAGAGGAATAGCTAATTCTGCATCTCAGGAACTGGGTGTCCTATTTCGATGTCAGAACTTTTTTCTTCTCAACACTTGCTCTGTTTATACAAAGGACTAATTCGTCCTTGTATGGAATACTGCTCTTACATCTAGGGTGGTTCTAGTTTTGCATCCTTACTTCACAGAGTTGAAAGGAGTCCAACTTATAAACTGTCCCAGGCTAACTTCCATATCTGACCCTCTTGCCCTTCATTGCAATGGGGGTTCACTTTCCCTCTTCTATAGGTATTACTTTGGTTTTTGCTCCCGAGAGCTGGCTGTTTGTGCGCCACAACCACTAGCTAGACCATGCAACACTCAGCAAGCTGCTGCATCGCATAATTAATTAATGTATGGCCATCGGTAACTCAAAAGTGGATTGTTTTGATAAACGCTTATTTCATTACACATCAAAGCATCAGAACTCTCTACCTTACAATGTCTTTCTCAATAATTATCACCTGGCACATTATAAAAGACAGGTTTTTCACTTCCTCCTAAATTCGTAAACTTTCCCTTCTTTTCTTTTTCTTTCAATACTCTCTCCGTATCTTAATTAGGGCCTTTTGTCCATGACTAGACCCTTGAAAAAAAAAGTTCGGACCATTAAATTCTCTCCATATTTTGAAACTTTTACCTTGTCTCATCAAAAAACAAACTACCAGGCTAATTCTGACACCTCCTCCTTAAAAGTATCTTACACATACTCAAATCTCACTTGTTTTCTTCACACAAGTTCTCTTGCCATCTTGTCTACACAATCTTTTCACATGTAATCACAGTAGATTCCAACAAACCAACGGTCCCTAGCCCTCAGCATCATGGGATGCTAAGGATCTCCACCTGACTCTAATGCCTGTGCAAGGGTGGGCTCAGACAGTAGCAATAATGGCCCCTGCCACAAGCTTCCCCTTTCTAATAGACCTGCCTCTTTTTCTACTCATTATACCAACATTTGCAGTCTAGAGTCTCTAATAACCTCTCTTCTGTTGAACACCATCTGTCAACTACTCTCCTAATATCTAACTTCCCTGAGACCAAATTGTCTTATGATATTCTTACTAGCCACTTTCTCATATCCAACCATAATCTCCATTCATATGCCAACTTGTGGTAGGCCTTAGGGACTCGAGTCCCCAAACTTTGATATCACCTGGTTCAAAGTCTGTCTCCCAACTACTACGGTTTTCTTTAGTTTTACCACCTACTCTCCATATTCTACAAATTCTATAACTGTAATTATCTAAACTCCACCATGAAGCCATGACATCTCACCTGCCTAGCTGAGATCCTCTACCAAGGATATTTCAATGTTCACCAGGGGGAAGGGTCGAACTCCTCCCATACTAGAGGTAGGGGGATTGAAGCTATCACACTATTATGTTCTCCATCTTCAACCATCCAGAGTAAATGGCAAGTGAGTAGCCAGTTGTTCTCATGAATTCTTTTGTTTTGATCATGATATCCATTAGTCTACCTCCTGCCCCATGAGTCCAGTCTATCTTTATAAGGTTCATGTAGCCATCAGGAAGCTGGCCACATCCAATAGTTGGGACCACAAGTTATGAAGTGCTGTGATGGTATGTACCCATGTGCTGAGAATGCACGGTAAGTGTTTGATGTCTTCATGGTAGTTGTACCATGGGCAAGGAAAGGCTTGGGATATGCTGAAATGGTGTTTGTAGGGCGGTAGAGATACATGATGTTCAGAGCAAAAGTGAGCAAGTGTGACTGGCATCAAAAAGGAGAGTAGGGTTTCTGTTGTGTGGGATGGAGTTTGAGCTGGGAGGTCAGTTAAGTGCTTGTCAAGTAATTTCAGTGCATATGTGTTTTTTAATGGTATATTTGCTCATTTCCTTCAAGGCATTCCTTTTAAACTTAAGACAAACACCAGAAGTGTGATGTCACTTTTTAGTCTTTTGGACAATTTTGAAGCCTCACTGCCCTTGTAAACATGGCACTGGAGATGCCCTCTGCCAGTGAACTGTCAAGAGTGAGGCACAAAAGGCTAAAAAATGGCACTGGAGTCAACCAGTTATGCTGAGGATTAGAAGAGACAAGCGAGTGAGGGTGATGGTGTTGAATGTGAATGGTATGACTGGTGAGAGTAAAAGGAGGGAGCTTGTGGAGAGGTTTAAAAGTGGTAGCATGGATGTGCTAGGAATTGGGGAAACATATCCTTGGGGCAGGGTGTGTGAAGTGAAATTGGAGATGATGAATGCAAAGTATGAGAGGGCTTGGAAGGTGTGATATTGAAGGGAATGAGTAAAAATTATCTAGGAAGAGGATATGAAGGATGTGCAATTCTGCTGTCTCCAAGAGTGTGGGAGGGTGTTACAGATCATGGATGGAATGGATCAAGAACAGTGTGAGTGAAAGGAAAGACTGGGATTGTGAAGTATACACAGGTATGTGTATATGCGCCTGTGAATAAGTGTTACAGATCATGATGGAATGGATCAAGAATAGTGCAAGTGAAAGGAAAGACTGGGATTGTGAAGTATACGTTGGTAAGTGTATATGCGCCTGTGAATATGAGGACTGTACAAGGCAAGGATGAAATAAAGCTGTTCTGAAGAAATTTGAATAACTATATAGGTGGCTTTGAGAATGAGAGATACATGGTCATATTGGGTGATATGAATGCAAAAGTGGGATATGATAAAACTGATGAGATAATTGATAAATGGGGAATGCCTAGAGTAAATGAGAGTGGAATGTGCCGAGAGGGGTTTATTCCTTACAAACTTTTTCTCAGCACAATATGATTCACAGCAGAAGCTGGTGACTGAGTTTGGTAAAATGTGTGAAAGAAGAAAGTTAAGAGTAAATGTGAATAAGAGCAAGGTTATTAGGTACAGTAGGGTTGAGGGTCAAGTCAATTGGGAGGTAAGTTTGAATGGAGCAAAACTGGAGGAAGTAAAGTGTTTTTGATATCTGGGAGTGGATCTGGCAGCGGATGGAACCATGGAAGCAAAAGTGGATCATAGGGTGGGGGAGGGGGCGAAAATCCTGGGAGCCTTGAAGAATGTGTGGAAGTCGAGAACATTATCTCGGAAAGCAAAAATGGGTACGTTTGAAGGAATAGTGGTTCCAACAATGTTGTATGGTAGCGAGGCGTGGGCTATGGATAGAGCTGTGTGCAGGAGGATGGATGTGCTGGAAATGAGATGTTTGAGGACAATGTGTGGTGTGAGGTGGTTCGATCGAGTAAGTAACGTAAGGGTAAGAGAGATGTGTGGAAATAAAAAGAGCGTGGTGGAGAGAGCAGAAGAGGGTGTTTTGAAATGGTTTGGGCACATGGAGAGAATGAGTGAGGAAAGATTGACCAAGAGGATATATGTGTTGGAGGTGGAGGGAACGAGGAGAAGTGGGAGACCAAATTGGAGGTGGAAAGATGGAGTGAAAAAGATTTTGTGTGATCGGGGCCTGAACACGCAGGAGGGTGAAAGGAGGGCAAGGAATAGAGTGAATTGGATCGATGTGGTATACCAGGGTTGACGTGCTGTCAGTGGATTGAATCAGGGCATGTGAAGCGTCTGGGGTAAACCATGGAAAGCTGTGTAGGTATGTATATTTGCATGTGTGGACGTATGTATATACATGTGTATGGGGGTGGGTTGGGCCATTTCTTTCGTCTGTTTCCTTGCGCTACCTCGCAAACGCAGGAGACCGAAAAAAAAAAAAAATGATCCACAGATATACATGGATGAGGAATGATGGAAGAGAAGTGCAAAAGGCTTTTTATTAACTACGTGGCAAAGGATGAAAGATTGAGAAAAGCCATGCTATTTGCTAGAGTCATGAGAGGACTCTTTGGAGAAAACCATTTTGTGGTTCTCATGGGGATGAGGATCAGGGAGAAGTGGAGGTATGGTGTAAGGAAGAATGGAGAGGTAATAGTGTTGGCAGGCGAGAAGATGAATCGGAAAAAAATGTAGGGAGGAGTATGAAAGTAAAGCAACTGAGAGCTTAGATGTAAGTGCAGTGAATGAGGATGCAGTTTTGTGTGAATGAGGAGTTTAAAATGTTTAGAGAAATACTATTAAAGGCAGTACAATTGGTGGTTGGATAAAAGGTCATGAGATATAGGAATAAAAATGGCAATGCATGGTAGACAGAAGAGATCAGAATTGCTGTGGAAGAGAAGAAAAAGTCATGTTAGATTGCTCGATAGGAATGTACCAGTGGAAGTTCTGCAAAGGAGAAGGGAATAACACAAAATATGTTAGCAGAATATCAAGAGGCTAACAGAGGAAAGCAAAAAAGTAACGGAAGATTTTGGAAGGAAGTGAAGAGTTTCGGGATAAGAAACTACAAAGGAAGGAAGTGAAAAAGGAAATGTCAAAGTGAGAAGGAAGGAAGGGAAGTTGCTGAATCAAAAGGAGGAAGTGAAAGGATGATGGAAAGAGTATTCAAAAAAAAAAAAGGGGGGGGGGGACAGTTGTTACATGCATAGGTAAAGAGGATGGAAGGAAGAGGATGCAAGGGCATACAGCAAAAAGGGAGGTAAGAAGGGCAACAATGAGGCTGAAGGTACAAAATGCGCCTGGAGTGGATGGGATGCATTTTTTATGTAATTTAGCATGGAAACAGAAGGATATGCCCGAGGATTGGGTGAAAGCTACTATCGTTCCTTTATTCAAAGGAAAGAATGCTAAGGATGCACATAGCAATTATAGGGGAATAAGTCTGTTAAGTATACCAGGAAAAGTATTTAGTGAAAGGTAAGAAGTTGTATGGAGCTTTTATGGATCTAAAGAAAGTGTATGACGTACAGAATCAATTGGAATGCTTTATGGGATGTGTTAAGGATATATGGTATAGCGGAGACACCTGTTGGATGATGTGAAAGCCTTCTACAGAGGAGCAAACGAGTGTGTAAGAGTTGAGTGAAAATTTTGGGATGCATGTAGGTACGAGGCAGGGCTGTGTGATGTCACAGTGGCTTTTTAATATATATATATGGATGGAGTGATAAGCGAGATGAAAGCAAAAATAGGGAAAGAAGGTGGAGATGGAATGAGGCAGTGAGACATGGTGACTCGTGGCAAACCTGTTCACAGATGATACTGTGTTGCTTGCCATAAGTAAAGAGGAGTTGCAAAAGGTTGTGAGTGTTCTATGACGTGTATACATAGGCAAATGAAGGTAAATGCAAGTAAAAGGAAAGTAATGGTATTTGAAAGGAAACAGTAAAAGTTTAGATTATGTAAAACCATACAAAATAAAAGAAGAAAGTGTACTAAATTAAGTTTTGGAAGTAGGGGGGGAAAAGACTGAAAGTGAGAATTTAAGTATCTAGGAGCTGTCTTGGTTAAGTGTGGTGATACGAAAGGAGACAAGGGAGAGAGTAGTACAAGGTACACGAGTCGCTGGGTCCCTTAAAAGAATAATGAAGAGTACAGGTGTAAGTATGGAAGTGAAGAGAGGATTATGGGTCAGAATAGTCCTCCCAAGCCTGACTTATGCAGCTGAAACATGGACATGGCATAAGTCACAGAGGTCAAGAATCCAGCTATTTGAAATGAGCATGTGGCATGACTAGATGAAATGAAATGGTGTATGAGAGATGTAATATGGCTGGGAATGCAATGGGAATGAATTGTGGAGTGGTAGAATGAGTGAAACGCATTACTTTGAGGTGGTTTGGGAATGCAGAAAGAATGCAAGGCGGGGAGCTTACAAAGCATATGACAGTAAAATCAAAGGGGTTGGTGTGAGAGGATGACCACCTGTGACATGGGCAAATATTGTGTAGGAATACCGGAAAAAAAATAGTGGAAGAATGCGTAGAATGTTGTATGTGAGGAAGGCATGTAAAGACAGGGATAAGTGGAAACTTTTGCTGTGGCTACCCCTTGATGGTAGTTCCTGGAGGGAACAGGAGTCAGAGATATAGATAGAAAGATAGATATGTGGGGGGATCTGTGAGCAGAGATCACTGCAATGTAAGGCATGGGTAACCTTTTTATTTCTACTTGGGGGATAGTAGCTACTGAGTGATTTGAGTGAGAGGAGTCAAGTGATTGCAGAGACATATGAGTGCTGAACATGTTGAGGTGCAACTGCATTGGAAGGATCTTTGCTTCACTGTTTAGGTTTAGAGTGTATGCAGTTAACAGTAAGCCAGCGACTGTTCTGACTGCACTATTTTTGTGTGGTTTGTAGCAGTCATATTTACTTCTAAGAGGACTGAAGACGAGGCAAAAGAGGCAGTTTCTTTTACTTGTTCAAATCAACTACTACATAAATTATGCTTTATTTCCTAGTCATACTGACATGCTACATCGTGTTATGTTCATGGTTATATGCATCTCCAAATGTTTTATTTTACCACTGCAATCATGAGAAGCAAGAGGAGGAAAGCTGCAACTGATGCCGAAACTGAAGCTAATCAAAACACTGAGAATGGGAGTGAGTTTGAGAACATTAATACTGATTATGGTAACTTAGAGGTACACAAAAAATGAGGTGGAAACATTTAATTTACTAACTCATTTACACTAACTCCTGACTGTAAATGGTATACGACTAAGAAATACCAAGGTCAAAATCTCCTAGATTTCGAGTGTATCAAACTGACATGAAAAATTTTAACATATGTCTACACATACCAGCATGTTATTCAATTTATATCACACACATCACTCATTAAATCTGATTGTAAAGAACTCAGAATAATGTAATCTGTCTTGTCGTTGTCATACATCAATTTTCAACAATGTAACAATTAAAAAATATAAACCAAGGCAAAGTAAAAACATTTGTCATTTTTTTTAAAGATCCTTCACTTCTTAACAACGTAAGTAACTGATTAATAGAATACTAGTAATGTTCAGAGAAAAATGAAGATTTAGCTGTTTACTGACTCCGTAATGTAAATTCTTGTCCTATCTACAGTACATTTTTTCACTTATAAATACTTTTGGATGTAAATTTCAAAGGAATTATGATGCCAGTTCAAGAAAATGTTTCAATAACAAAAATGTAACAACTGATCAAATAAAATTTTATTTCTTGGATGTTGATAGACTCTTTATAGGATATCCATCTCATAATCTATTATGCAACAAAAGGAATGTATATCCTCCACCATACAGCCATATCTTAATTCCTAGATCCCAATTCATTCCTCTAAGTAGCAGGTATTGTACAAAAGGAATGTATATCCTCCACCATACAGCCATATCTCAATTCGTAGATCCCAATTCATTCCTCTTAGCAGTAGGTACTGTAATTAATAGCATCTATTGCACATATTCAGAATCAGCATTCAAGAACTAAATTTTTCCACAAGATGCTGATTACAGAGATACATAAAACAATGGATGATGCCGATTACTAAGACTGAGAAAAACTCTATATGTAGGAAAAAGGAATGGAGGAAAAAGAAAAATAAGCTTTAACACAAAACACAACAACTGTATGAAAGAAAATGCAACAGAAAAAACATGGTCACACTGGTATCTCTAACATCATGGCAAAAGGTAGATGACAATAATGGCTTTCATATATCTAAGTGCTTGAAACTGAATACACAGCAATATCTCTGCCCCTAAGTGAGGTTAAGTAAGTTTAGAGACAGCTTATGAATTTCAATGAAAAGCCTATTGATGGAATCTAAATCAAGTGAAAATAACTGAAACCTGGGAAACATTTGTTATATTTTTTCCCTGGTAAAAGTGATATTAATGTTATGATAATCAGGTAAAATATAGTGAAACACCAGTATATATACACAACATACGAAAACATCTTAAAATTCAGTGTTGTACTCAAAATATTTCTACGCAAACCTTCCTTCTACCATATTAGTTGCATACAAATGGAAGCAGTAAACATAACCATTAAACACTAAACACATTTAGGGTACTTGCTTCCCAGCAACAGAATACATGACATTAATCACATTTCTTTCATTATCAAAAAATATCGTACACTTCCAATGCCTGGGGAAGTTAGGTGATGCATTAAGTGGTTGTCGATATTCATAAGCATTTCCCTTCCTTTTATCCTACACTTTCTTTGATCAAAGCTGATCAAAGCCCCTACCATAATCTATCATAGGAAAAGCCATAATGCTGAAAATCACAATCCCCAGTTTACCATATCTACTAACCACAAGTTCACTGATATGCATTTCTTCCAAACCCATATGCTATTTACAAGGTGCCTGCCCCTAAAGTGGAACTTTACCTGTGAGGCTTTCCCAGGTTCTGTTGATTTATGAGTAGAGTTTGTTTTCGCAAAATACTTGGAGTAAATATATCTAAATATTTGACCAAGGTTAGCACTTAAGTGTATACTAAATATATCTAAATATTTGACCAAGGTTAGCCCTTAAGTGTATACTAATACCTATTTCCAAAGCAATCCTATTGATACATTCAATATGACACAGCATATAATAATGAATAATAAAAAATATACAGGAGCTCAATACAAATAGAACATTTTCATGATGAATTAATCCTAAAAAA
Organism: Panulirus ornatus; assembly: GCF_036320965.1. Classification (NCBI taxonomy): domain Eukaryota; kingdom Metazoa; phylum Arthropoda; class Malacostraca; order Decapoda; family Palinuridae; genus Panulirus; species Panulirus ornatus. The sequence continues at coordinate 19,355,813 of NC_092226.1, forward strand.
TAAATGAGCACAGTTAATGGCATCAATGTAAGAAAAATTAAGTCACAAACACAATCAACAAAATAAAAAGATCCCATTTATCTAACAAATAAATCTCTAACACTCTTTGACATATTTGAAGATCATTTCAAAAAATTACACCACCATACATAAACGAACTCTTATCATCACATCTTACTCATAGTAAAACACATGATGAATGACTAAATCTTGTTCCATTCCTGTACGTTTTATGTACCATTTTATCGACGTCTCATACATTTTGAAGCACTCCTTATACCTCATAGTTTAGATCTTTCATAGCCCTCATATCTATTTCCATTTGAAAAAAAAATCGTAACAATTCATGTTCCCTTGTTTACATTACTTTTCACATGTATAATGACCCCCACTGATATGGTTTTCACCAAAATCCATCATACCACCGGTGCCCCTAATCCAGTAATGTACCTGTTATTGTAACTTAGGTTACTCTAGCACTGCAGAACACGGTCAATATTCACACCTAATAACAAGGTAAAGCTATTCTAAACAATAATTGCATTATGTCCACTAATCTCCAATAGTAGTATATGTGTACTTTGCTAATTCAACTACAATCCTCTGATATTTTTACGTAAATTATGGGATACCGGTGCCCATGTTAGATTATGTATGACATCAGAAAGGTTTGATTCGGTTACATTTCCTTTTAATATTGATCATCCATCAGTTTCCAGAACATTTTTTTTTATTTACTTCGTAAAAAATACTTGATTGTTATACATCCAATACATCAGAGCACTGAAAAACAATGCGTTCCTCTCACCTCAACTCGTAACCAGCAGTTACCATATATGAAAAGTGGTATATATATGTTAAGAGGTCTGCCTCCAGTCAGCCCGAGGAATTACACACGGGATGACCAAACTGTAATTCCTCGCCTCCACGTCGTCAGATCGTTACCAGGCCCTCCCGGCCACGTCTTCACATACTCATCTCCCGATACAATGAGCAGATAAAACACCATTCCTCACCCAAAAAAAAAAATATATGGAGATAACGAATCCTTTCCACAGTTCTACGTACCACACTACAGTCAGTCACTCCAGAAGAATATTACAAAGTGGCGAGCAAAAGGAGTCTTGTTTTCGTGGTGGGTGAAGCAATCGACCACCAGCCCCGCACACGATGTTCTTGGCTCGACCTCCCCTCCAACACCACCACCACACACACTCCCATACACAACTAACCCCCTCGACTTACTCACCAGCGGGTCTATGGGTCTTCTCCTCGGCCGAAACGTCCTCAACTCAGACCTGAGGTATGGCACACAATTTAAACACAATGAGGGAAGCTTCCAGACGACACTGTCAGTGACGGTGGAGGCATCTAGCGGTAGCAGCAGCAATCACCCCTAACCTTCAATACAATACAACGTACTCCAAGCTCTACACATGGGCACCTATGGCCATTTTCTTCAAGCATGTGCTTTACGTGAATGAAAATCTACGTATCGTAATGTGTTTTTGACTAATTTTCCTTTTCAAGGCGAAGTGTATTTCTTATATAAACTTAAGGCTTTCGGCGGGGATTTTAAAACTCATTTTCCTCGTGTGGTAACACCACCACGGTCAGACTTCAGTTGTTTCAGCGAGTCTAAAAAGCAAGACTGGCTTTTTTTTTTTCCCTCTCTGATATTGAGTTAGGCATCCATCTTGAAAAACGAATTCGCAGCAGCGAATAAAGAATATATATATAAACACTGATAACTTTTTCTAGTATTTTCATATGGGAATCTAAAACATCACAAAGAAAAAAGCTGTTTTACTGAAACTTATATATATATATATATATATATATATATATATATATATATATATATATATATATATATATATATATATAAGTTTTTTTACTTTTCGTAGTTACAGTTCTATGATTGCGACAAAGTTCCATATAAATATTTTTAGTCGTACGATTTTCATTGTCTTTTAATTGAAACAGCAAACTAACGGAAATTATCGTCTTGTAACCTTAATCATGAGAATAACTGTATTTCTTCATAATAACAAGTAGAACTAAATGTTTTCTTTGTTCTTTTTGGCTAAGCCACGTGATTCTTAACTTCAACATCCATTAAGGTTCCCAGATACAGTGTTGCATATTTTTCGTTGGTATATATATGAAGAATGTAGTCTTTTCACCACAGACCATTTTAGTAAATAATCCAGTGACGATGAGCCATTCATTTTTTTTTTTTCTTTTTGGTTCTAGTCATGAGCAGAAGTTCACATCAAGGCCTGACCTTAATTGAAATATAGAGAGGATTACAAAAGCAAATAAGAAAAGGCAAGGAAAAGTATTTACAAATTTTGGAGGAAGTAATAGACCTATCTTTTAAGATGTGGCATATAGTAGTTATCAGAAAAGACATGAGACATGAGAAGGCAGAGAGTTCCAAAGCTCCGACGTGTGGGAAAGAAATGGTCATCAAAACGGCCCAGCCTTGGGTTGCCAATGGGTCACACAGAAATCATGTGACGCAGCATTTTTCCGAGTATTGCGTGGTCTTGCTAGTGGTGGAGCACACAAGTAGCCTGCTCTCAGGAGCAACAGGACGAAGTAATACCTATAGATGAGGGAAAGTATACCAACATTGCGACGTATGGCAAGAGGGTAAAGTTGTGAAGTTAATGCTGGGAGAGTTTTTAAGTCGGACTGCTTTTGACTCCCCTCTGTCAAGCAAGGATGCAGAGCTAGAACCACCCCAGATGTGAGAGAAGTACTCCATACAAGGACGGATCCTACTTTATGTAAACGGAGCAACTGTTCAGAAGAAAAGAAATTTCGACATCAAAACAGGACTCCCAGTTTCTTAGAGGCAGACTTAGCTATTTCCGTAATGTGGGGTTTCCAAGAAATAGTGGATGTTACAATAATACCAAGTATGTTCATTGAATCATGAAGTGGAATTATAAGAACCGTCTGAAGAAAGAGGAAAATTGAGAGGAATTTTCGAGAGATGAGAAGAAACTGGGTCTTGGAGTCATCAAACTTAGCCATATTTCGTCTACCCTTCTGAGATAACTTGTCCAAGTCTGTGTTTACTGAGGAAGTTGTGATGAGAAGAGACGATCAAGTGAGAGAAGAAGGAACCGAAATGAAGGATTGTAAAAATGCAATGTTAATTCGTCAGCGAAGGAAAGCATTTGGCTATTTGTGGAAAAGAGGAAAGCGTTGATTAAAAGGAAAAAAAAAAAAGTGTAGGAGATAGGACAGAACTTTGAGGACTCCATCAAGAACCACGGAGATAGATCGGTCAGAGAGGGAGGGAAGCCAGAAAGAAAGTGCTTAGAGATGAGACACAAAAGTGCTTAGAGATGAGACACCGACGCAACACCCTGGTCAGAAGATTTGGATATGTCAAGGGCAATGAAAAAAAGGACTCTCCAAAATCTTTCAGGGATGATAACCAGACATTAATAAGATAGGTAAGCTGATCTCGCTTTACGGAAGCCATGCTGGTGATCAGAGAAAAGACTTGAGATTCTAGACGTCTGAGGATATAGAAGCAGAGAAGGGATTCATCACACACTTTGGAAATGGAAGATGTCAAAGCAAAGGACGATAGTTCGAGGAGTTAGAAAAGTCACTCTTCTTAGGGATGAGGTGTATCAATGCATGCTTCCAGGAAGAAGGAGAAGTTCCAATCTCATACAGAAACGGAACAGACGAACAAGCACAGGGACAAGGTCAGAGGCACACTAGTACGGTACATGGTGATGAATGCCATTAGGACGATATGCCTTGCTTGTGTCCACAGAGAGAGAGAGAGAGAGAGAGAGAGAGAGAGAGAGAGAGAGAGAGAGAGAGAGAGAGAGAGAGAGAGAGAGAGAGAGCAGCGCTTTTCGAATAGACCGAAAAAAAAATTATGGGAAAGGGTATAGGATAAGTAAGAACAATACTTTGAATTAACGTGGTGATAAACCTATAATGAAAAAAAAAGGTCCATTAAATGTAAAAATTAGAGATTCATTGTAGTCGTCACGTCAGCACGGTCGTAAAGGCAAGATAGTACACCGGTTGAATACAACACCTGACGAAGGTACTTAAGAATTCTAAGGGAGGAGATCGTAACTTGTCCTTGACACCTTTAATGACTCCGGTGCTAAAATAATGACACTGTCAGGGAAACATGCGATGAGAGAACATGACAGACCATTTTCTATATCTCTATATAATTCTACGTAATAATTTGGTACGAGAAGAAATAATTCGAGGACGGGGACACAATTGGATGAATATGGAGCTGAGTAGGACTAATAATAACGTGGTGCTCAAAAGAAACAGGAGAGCGGGCAACGGAAGTACAACATAGATAAGATGACAAGAGAAGAGTCAGGGGATTTACTGTATCACAGAGGAAAAAAAAATAGCATAGTCCAAATGATCTGCTATGTACAGTTTGGCTGAAGAGAGAAAGGTGTAAGAATAGTGGGTGAGATATTGGTGATATATATATATATATATATATATATATATATATATATATATATATATATATATATATATATATATATATATATATATATATATATATATATATATTATACTTTGTCGCTATCTCCCGCGTTAGCGAGGTAGCGCAAGGAAACACGAAAGAATGGCCCAACCCACCTACATACACATGTATATACATACACGTCCACACACGCACATATACATACCAATACATTCCAACGTGTACATATATATACATACACAGACATACATATATATACACATGTACATAATTCATAGTCTGCCTTTATTCATTCCCGTCGCCATCCCACCACACATGAAATGACAACCACCCTTCCCCCCCGCATGCGCGCAAGGTAGCGCTAGGAAAAGACAACAAAGCCCACATTCGTTCACGCTCAGTCTCTAGCTGTCATTTGTAATGCACCGAAACCACAGCTCCCTTTCCGCATCCAGGCCCCACAAAACTTTCCATGGTTTACCCCAGACGCTTCACATGCCCTGGTTCAATCCATTGACAGCACGTCGACCCCGGTATACCACATCGTTCCAATTCACTCTATTCCTTGCACGCCTTTCACCCTCCTGCATGTTTAGGTCCCGATCGCTCAAAATCTTTTTCACTCCATCTTTCCACCTCCAATTGGTCTCCCACTTCTCCCCGTTCCCTCCACCTCTGACACATATGTCCTCTTTGTCAATCTTTCCTCACTCATTCTCTCCATGTGAACAAACCATATATATCATTCCTGGGGATAGGGGTGAAAGAATACGTCCCACGTATATATATATATATATATATATATATATATATATATATATATATATATATTCCTATGAGTCTACGGGGAAAATGAAACACGAAAAGTTCCCAAGTGCACTTTCGTGTAATAATCACATCATCAGGGGATACACAAGAGAGAAACATAAGAGTCAGTTGATATACATCGAAGAGACGAAGCTAGGACGCCATTTGGTAAACATGTGTTGTGCTTGTGTTCTCCTACGGAAACGTATACATGAAACTTTACATCACGGTCACGAGCATCACTTGGAGAGATGGCTTATCCTAAGTCCACTTACTCTCTCTTGTTATTTTGCTTAACTCCTTGTGGCGGCTCTCCAGCGGTGAGTGAGTGGGTAGAGATTCGCTAGGAACGGGCTCTTGTCAATGACAATTCGGTCTTTTCATGTGCCATTACTGACCCAGGTCGTCTGTGTGGTTCTCAGTGATTGGATGGACGTAGTCAAGTGGCTGTGTGAGTGTTGTGTATGATGGTGCAGAGTGGGACAGTTGTGTACACTTGGCCTGGTAAAGGAAACACATACTCTTGCTGATGGGCACTGCCAATGAACGTGTGTAGCGAATGGCACCCTTAACAACTGCCCGTTCAGTACTCTCCAGAGACGGTGGGCGCCATATCTGCTCTTGGAGTTAATCAATCAGTCACACAGTGTTGACACCAATGTGCAAAATGACCATTGCGTTAAGTCAGACCAGGGCAGGCCCTAGCTTCTGGGTTGTTATTGCTGTTGTTGTTCTGTAGGACAAACACCGGTGAGTGGTAATCTATTAGGGACCTAATATAAGTAAGTACATCATATTAGCAATTCTGATATTTGCACCATAATTAAGACTGTACCTTGCAACAGCACTGAGAGCTATGAGTCTATCTGTGCATTGTCGATTCAGTTCTTGCACACCAGCTGCAGCACATGGGACTGAGACACCAAGATATATAAAGGAAGAGACATAGTCAATCGGGTTTCCACCAACCGTCAACTTAGATGGTCCGCTCCTGCTGGTGTCAACTCGTTTATTGAAGACCTTAGTTTTACCTGCAGAAATGATGAAGCCAAGGCTTTCACAGGCTATGTGTATGCAGTTAAGAACAGTTTGCATTTCACGGTATATTTTGGTGTGTACATGAATGTCATAAGCATAACTAATAGTGATATTTCTGAGACACTATGGAATTGACTTCAGTAATGCATTGATTAGTACACTGAAGACAGCGAGGCTAAGTACTCCACCTTGAGGAGTATCTTTGACTTCACTTTTGTAGTCTCGAAACATAGTTGTGTACACTTTTGCCATGAGTGAAACCATTAATATTAGGTGAAATATATATATATATATATATATATATATATATATATATATATATATATATATATATATATATATGACGAAAAAATGCAAAATGAAGCCGTAAGCATCATACTTAGCTGCCCGAAGTCCACTAAAGTACTCAACATGCGGAAAGAACTTGATATTCCCAGCACTGAAGACAGAATACTTAAAATCAATCTTATAATTGCAATGAAACTTCTGCCTGGTGATCCTGATAGTGTTGTCTCTAAAGAATTGTTAAACCATATATGTCATGGCACAAGTGAATCTAAATGGATCCAAATATCAGCTAACCACATGACAATGTTTGGTGTACATCATTTGTATAGAATTAAGAAACAGCTGCATTTCCTGCCTCGGCAGATAAGTCCCTTTGACGTCACTACATCCACTTATCCATCGAAGACACTAATTACTTATAATTTTCACCTTCAACATTCAGCCGAGACCAGCGCTCTTGAACATATACAACAACCTAGCCCAGTGCATCTGTACTGACGGTTCTCGCGACTCTGCCACTGGGAGGGCAGGCAGTGCTGCCTTTGTAAGAGAGTAAAGAAAAATGGTAGAATAAACAAGTGGGCATCTATTCTAGAAATCACTGCCACAAAAAGCTTAATTATCTCATTCTTTATTTTCACTACTTGCCCTTAACACCCTGAGACCAGAATGTAACATGCTGGTCTCTGAAGCCAGTGATAGATATTCTAATATCATTGGTCAAGGGATTCAAATCAAATTGTTATGGATTCCTTTCTCATATAGGCCTCCGTGTGCATGACAAAGCTGATGCTTTAGCCACACTTGCACTTAGTAAAGGTGATGTTGAAAACAACACTGGGTTGTCAATTACAAGCCTCAAAACTGTAATGAGAAAGGAACTAACTGGCCTCTTTGAAGCACGATGGCGAGTTCCGATAAGCACAGGTAGAAACATTTTCCATCACAGTCAAATGTGTAAAGTAAAACATGTATATGGAGAAAGCAGTGTTGAGCACCGATAACAAAAAAGTTAACTTCGACGATGATAATCCCACAACTCAAGTTTCTAAGTCCGATATCGATAATCCGATGATTTTAATACCTAGTTGTAGGAAGTTAACGATAATCCGATAACGATAACTTTTTAAATAGAAAATCAATAACACGGAAAAAAAAGCTTGAAAACCCATATAAAATGCTTATCTATGCTAAGTCCATGAATATATAAGCATTTTCGACTAGTTTGGCAGCTTTTTCGCTTATATTTTTTTCTAATGTGGTTTTGAAACCCTTGTAACCAAACCAATACTATGAACTTAATTCTAATATACCAAATAATCATTCCAGGGGGAACTGAAAGGTAAATTTGAAATCTAAGTACATTTATCAAACTATTAAGCATCCTGCATGGTACAATATTTATATACAAACTCAGAATTAGCAAATTATTAAGGCTGGTGACATGGCCTCCCAACAATTTTCTTGGGCCGGTGGCATTTTTGGTACTCAAAATAGAATAACTTGTTGTCCTTGACCTGACGGCTGAAGTAGCGCTCTATGTGAGGCCTGGGGTATCTTTCAATTTTGAAACAAAAAGATTTTTGAGCCAAAAAATACCCTGGAGTAATACCTTCAATTTTTGGCATTTTTCTCAGAAAAATAGATTTCCTTTAAAAAGTCATTATGAGAAGAATGTTTTATGCTGAATACAAACCTGGTCTTAGAATAGCGTTTGGTCGTCTTTATGACATTCAATTACGCTGTTAAATGAATTCAATTTAAATTCATTCTGATCCTTTGCTTCGTATTTACTGGGCATGTATTGGTGACTAAGAATATTGTGATATATTTTCCATTATTATTTCAAGTATAGAAGCGTTTGAATATCTTATCTTTCAATTTTAAAACAAAAAGTTTTTTGAGCTAAAAATTATCCTGAAGTATTACCTTTAATTTTTAGCATTTTCTCAGAAAAATAGATTCCCTTTAAAAACTCGTTAAAAGATAAACTGAAAGATAAGATATTTAAGCAATTCTATACTTGAAATAATCATGGAAAATATATCGTAATGCTCTTAGTCAAAGATACATACCCAGTAAATACGATACAAAGAATCAAAAAATATTTAGAATTGAATTCATTAAAGAGCTTAATTGAATATCATAAACGACAAAGCGATATACTAACACCACATTTGTATTCAGCACGAAAAATACTTCTTATGATTAGTGTTTAAAGGGAATCTACACCGGTCTACACCGGTCATATCCCAACAGGCTCAGACAGCCAGCAGATAGCATTTTACCGAACCTAACTGTACAACGCGGAAGTATATGAATACGAAGAAAGTGCATTTGAACGCGCACCTTCACAGAACATACAAACATCCAACAGCCAAGATCGGTAGCGCTCCCGCCTGTTACATAGCGGTCCCGGGTTCGATCTTGGCTGTTGGAGGTTTGTATGTTCTATGAAAGTGCGCGTTCAAATGCACTTTGTTCGTGTACACACACTTACACACACACACACACACACACACACACACACACATATATATATATATATATATATATATATATATATATATATATATATATTGTAAAGGATCGCGCGGGATCAAGATATTCCTATGAGTCCACGGGAAAAACTTATCGTGGTTCATTTTCCCCGTGGACTCATAGGAATATATATATATATATATATATATATATATATATATATATATATATATATATATGTGTGTGTGTGTGTGTGTGTGTGTGTGTGTGTGTGTGTGTTTCATAAAAGCTCGCCATATCCTGCACGAGCGAGGTAGTGTCAAGAACAGATGACAGGGCCTTTCAGGTTAATTTCCTTACTCGGCTCCTTGCTCTGTTCCTTCTTTTCGAATGTAATACAGGAAGGGAGGATTTCCAGCAGCCTGTGCTCTTGTCCCTCTTGGTCCCCCTCAACGAAACGCAGGTGAATTCGTGAGGAGTATATTCTTTTTCCCCTAAACCCTAGAGAATAAACAAGTTATATGAGTGTTTGTAAGTGCATGAATTTCACGATAATAGAAAAAAGTTGTGTGTGTACCTTTCCACGCTACTGCGTCCTGGCTGACAGTCATTATGAAATTTATTACAGCTCTCCCGCCATAGGTGGAACCAGTGCCGCTCGATCAATTTATGATACATTAAAGACTTTGGAATGAAGTCATCGTCTCTGAACAAGAAAAAAAAATCATTAATACGAAAAATTATCATGCCATAATCTCGTTAAAATGGAGGCATATTTCGATATACGTGAGAAAAACAATCTAATCGCAAAGTATTACGCCTTTTTTGTAATATATAATGTAATTACGAGAAAAAAATATGATTTTCGTCGTACCAATAAAAATTCTTAAAACTACTACTAAATTATATTTATATAAGTCCGTAGGAAAAATAGTTATGAGTTTGCGAGGAAAAATTCCCTCAAAAAACGAGAAAAAATTTTTCTCATTTAAAATCGCAAGACTACCCCCATATGCTTGGGTGAGCTTGCGTCACTCACCTGGATATAAATAAGATTTCATGAATTTAATTCAAAAGAAATGATGGCTTATGGCAGCCACATTATATTTCTAGCCAACACGAAAGACGAGCATCTGATAAAAGACAATCACCCAATCATTTCTGTCACCTGGCACAATAGTTTCTGAGATTTCTAAAATTTTCAGGCAATCTGAAACCAAGACGGGTTGCAGATGCCATTTTAAACGTCTTATCGGCTCTAAATGGCAACCGTGGTTTTGATTCAGTGTTCCATGGTTTCCGACAATATTTTCAAAATAACTAACAAGAGATCATACGCCACATGACGCTTTATTAGATGAAGGATCGGCAGTAGAAGAGGAATTATAAATTGGACAATCCATATATCATACTTTTAGCAAAGTTGCGATCCTGAGATCAAAATGTGGCATAATTTACATTCAGACGACATCGACGGACACCAACGGATAACAAAAGGTCACCGGAAGAGATAATGATTCATGTTGAATATACAAAAATTAAGATACATGATTACAAATCTATTATTGGTCTCAGATACGACAAGTATCGTTTAGCTTTCGTAATAGTAACAACAGGGTGGTATGCTGCGTCGGCTAAATTTTAAAGGTTGTGCGTATCGACCACCTGACGACCAAGTGGGTTCATTATTCCAAGAATATCCCGAGTTATTCTAAATGACACAAACGCGTCAGAGAATTCAAAGGGATTCGCCACTGGAAGAAGTTATAAACAACCAGCCACAGCGTGCTAGCTGAGGATAAACTATCTGCTTAGTTCGAGCGAGTGCGTCGCACTCCTCTCTCATGGGGTTTTCCCGGAGAGCGCGCCACCACTGACTGGGAAGTACGTCATCACACGTCATTACACCACGCGTTGGTAGAACACTGTTGACGAAGGTCGACGCTACATATACCGGAGATCTGTGGATGTATTACACCGAATGGCCCACACCTACATCCCTCTGAATATACCAGAGTTCTTTGAAGTGTTTTGTGTAAACTTTTTCCTTGTTTTTGACACACTTCCACCGAATTCAATAGCGTCAACAGGTTTGTCCATGGTATCACGAAACAACAGTGTTTCTAGACTTGTAAGTTGGAAACTGCTTTAGTGTGGCGAGTCAGACGCGCCAGGCATTTTACAAGATCTTCAGGTTTCTGGAGATCATTCTAAACCCTCTAGAATCTATAATGAAACAGGTCTGACACAAAAAATTAAACTGATCTCAGACGAAAGGGACGCCATTCTTCCCACCGTTAATGTAGAGGATAAAGAACCTAATAATTCTCTACACTCCGACCGTTACAATAGACTTACTGTATCTGTTTTTGACTATTTTTTATTTACAGGTGTACATAGCGTTCCTTCAGTCATCATAGATGATCTAAATAAAAGCTTTTGGCAGCTGTTGTGGTGAATATGTATTCGAGTTAAGTACCTCTTCAGTACTGAACGAGGAGGGAGGTTTACAATCATGGGTCCTCACCTCTTGGCCTTTCCCTACTGTCACATAACCTTTTGAACTCGTGTATGCTGACCACATTCACAATTCCGTCATTCACTTTATTCCACTAAACTATTCTTATACTACAATATAAGTTTCGTTCCATCTTTTCTTAATGTTCTTTGGTTAATTGTATATTATAGTTTCTGACTGCTTTGTCCCTCCATCTCTCGAATGTACACTTTTGACATTATCAAACATTAAAAAGCGTAAAGATTGTAATCGTATCACCCATTACTCTTCTTTCTTATACGGTGGACATATTCAAGGCCTCTAAGCCTTTCCCTGCAAATCAGCTCTCTTAATTCTGGTAGCATCTCTGTTGCCATCCTCTGGACCTACTCTATTACTTCTTGGTACTTCTTTAAGAACGGTGACCAAATCCGAGCAGCAATATTTACCAATATTTTCCGGTAAACACTTCCTCCTCTACTCTTCTCTTTAGGTGCGACTCTGGCAGGCCACAAGTTGTCTGGGATGTTTTCTGCTCCCTACAGTTTATTTCCTGCTATATATCTATGTCGTCACTGGTGACCTCAACCCATTTTGAGATTATGCTGACGATTGTCCTTTGTTTACATCTTTGTTTACATAAAATTACATCTATACACTGATTTTTATTAAAACCTGAGGAAGTTGAAAATCTGAGCAAAAAAAATGCAAGGCTATAGCCTTGGATATTTCTTGATTTTTTTGATATAAATATATTTTTTTGAAATTTTCAGCATAGATACTTTTATGTATGCTGAATACGAAACTGTGGTCAAAATAAAAAAAATCCTATAATCAGTCGAGTAATTAGCATTTACATTTTATCATAATCAGTCTAGGATCTAATTAAACGGTCAGTATTATGAATTACAGACTTTTGACTCGAAATACTTAAATACCATACAAAATTACATCTATAGACTGATTTTTATTAAAATCTGAGGAAGTTGAAAATCTGAGCAAAAAAAATGCAAGGCCTTGGATTTTTCTTGATTTTTTTGAAAAAATAGATTTTCTTGAAATTTTCAGCATAGATACTTTTATGTATGCTGAACACTAATGTCTGGTCAAAATCTACAAAAAAAAAATATAACTACTCGAGTAATTAGCATTTACATTTTATCATAATTAGTCCAGGTGCTAATTAAACGGTTAATATTATGAATTACAGTCTTTTGACCCCAAATACTTAAATACCATATAAAATTACATCTATACACTGATTTCTATTAAAATCTGAGGAAGTTGAAAATCTGAGCAAAAAAAGTGCAAGGCTATATATTATTGTTGATTTTTTTGAAAAATTTTCTTGAAATTTTCAACATAAATAGTTTTATGTATGCTGAGTGCGAATCTCTGGTCAAAATCTAAAAATTAGTATAATTACTCGAGTAATTAGCATTCATATTTTATCATAATTAGTGCAGATGGTAATTACACGGTTAATACAATGAATTACAGTCTTTTGACTCCAAATACCTAAATACTATATAAAATAACATCTATACACTAACTTTTATTAGAATCTGAGTAAGTTGAAAATCTGAGCAAAAAAAAAAAAAAAATGCAAGGCTATAGCCTTGGATTTTTCTTGATTTTTTGCAAATAGATTTTCTTGAAATTTTCAGCATCAATACTTTTATGTATGCTGAGTGTGAATCTCTGGTCTAAATATAAACATTTGTATAATTACTCGAGTAATTAGCATTTACATTTTATCATAATTAGTCCATGTGCTAATAAAACCGTTAATATTATGAATTACAGTCTTTTGACTCCAAATACTTAAATACAATATATAATAACGTCTATACACTGATTTTTATTAGAATCTGAGGAAATTGAAAATCTGAGCAAAAAAAATGCAAGGCTATAGCCTGGGATTTTCTTGATTTTTTTGAAAAAATAGATTTTCTTGAAATTTTCAGCATAAATACTATTCTGTAGGCTGAGTGCCAATCTCTGGTCAAAATCTAAAAATCAGTATAATTACTCGAGTAATAAGCATTTACATTTTATCATAATTAGTCCAGGTGCTAATTAACGGTTAATGTTATGAATTACAGTCTTTTGACTCCAAATACTTAAATACCATATAATATAACATCTATACACTGAATTTTATTAGAATGTGAGGAAGTTGAAAATCTGAGCAAAAAAGTTCAAGGTTTTCTTGATTTTTTTGAAAAATAAATTTTCTTGAAATTTTCAGCATATATACGTTTGTGTATGCTGAATACGAATCTGTGGTCAAAATCAAAAAAATCCTATAATCAGTCCAGTAATTAGCATTTACATTTTATAATAATTAGTCAAGGACCTAATTAAACGGTCAGTATTATGAATTACAGACTTTTGACTCCAAATACTAAAATACCATATAAAATTACATCTATACACTGATTTTTATTAAAATCAGATGAAGTTGAAAATCTGAGCAAATAAATTGCAAGACTATAGCCTTGGATTTTTCTTGAAAAATATATTTTCTTGAAATTTTCAGCATAAATACTTTTATGTATGCTGAGTGCGAATATTTGGTCAAAATCTAAAAATTACTATAATTACTCGAGTAATTAACATTTATATTTAATCATAATTAGTGCAGGTGGTACTTAAACGGTTAATATAATGAATTACAGTCTTTTGACTCGAAATACTTAAATACTATATAAAATAACATCTATACACTGATTTTTATTAGAATCTGAGGAAGTTGAAAATCTGAGTAAAAAAAAAAAAAAATGCCAGGCTATAGCCTTGCATTTTTCTTGATTTTTTGAAAAAATAGATTTTCTTGAAATTTTCAGCATAATTTTCTGTAGGCTGAATGCGAATCTCTGGTCAAAATCTAAAATTAGTATAATTACTCGACTAATTAGCATTTACATTTTATCATAATTAGTCCAGGTGCTAATTAAACGGTTAATAATATGAATTACAGTCTTTTGACTCCAAATACTTAAATATCATATAAAATTACATCTATACACTGATTTTTATTAGAATCTGAGGAAGTTGAAAATCTGAGCAAAAAAAAATGCAAGGCTATAGCCTTGGATTTTTCTTGATTTTTTGAAAAAATAGATTTTCTTGACATTTTCAGCATAGATACTTTTATGTATGCTGAATACTAATGTCCGGTCAAAATCTAAAAATTAATATAACTACTCGAGTAATTAGCATTTAAATTTTCTCATAATTAGTCCAGGTACTAATTAAACGGTTAATATTATGAATTACAGTCTTTTGACTCCAAATACTTAAATACCATATAAAATAACATCAATACACTGATTTTTCTTAGAATATGGGAAAGTTGAAAATCTGAGCAAAAAAAATGCGAGGCTATAGCCTTGGATTTTTCTTGATTTTTTTTGAAAAAATATATTTTCCTAAAATTTACAGCATAGATACTTTTATGTACGCTGAAAACGAATCTGTGGTCAAAATAAAAAAAATCCTATAATCAGTCGAGGAATTAGCATTTACATTTTATCATTATTAGTCTAGGATCTAATTAAACGGTCAGTATTAAGAATTACAGACTTTTGACTCCAAATACTTAAATATCATATAAAATTACATCTATACACTGATTTTTATTAGAATCTGAGGAAGTTGAAAATCTGAGCAAAAAAAATGCAAGGCTATAGCCTTGGATTTTTCTTGATTTTTTGAAAAAATAGATTTTCTTGACATTTTCAGCATAGATACTTTTATGTATGCTGAATACTAATGTCCGGTCAAAATCTAAAAATTAATATAACTACTCGAGTAATTAGCATTTAAATTTTCTCATAATTAGTCCAGGTACTAATTAAACGGTTAATATTATGAATTACAGTCTTTTGACTCCAAATACTTAAATACCATATAAAATTACATCAATACACTGATTTTTCTTAGAATATGGGAAAGTTGAAAATCTGAGCAAAAAAAATGCTTCTTGATTTTTTTGAAAATATTGATTCTCTTGAAATTTTCAGCATAGATACTTTTATGAATGCTGAATACGAATCTGTGGTCAAAATCAAACAAATCCTTTAATCAGTCGAGTAATTAGCATTTACATTTTATCATAATTAGTCTAGGATCTAATTAAATGGTCAGTATTATGAATTACAGACTTTTGACTCAAATACTTAAATACCGTATAAAATTACATCTATAGACTGATTTTTATTAAAATCTGAGGAAGTTGAAAATCTGAGCAAAAGAATGCAAAAAAATATAACTACTCGAGTAATTAGCATTTACATTTTATCATAATTAGTCCAGGTGCTAATTAAACGGTTAATATTATGAATTACAGTCTTTTGACTCCAAATACTTAAATACCATATAAAGTTACATCTATACACTGATTTCTATTAAAATCTGAGGAAGTTGAAAATCTGAGCAAATAAATTGCAAGGCTATAGCCTTGGATTTTTCTTGATTTTCTTGAAAAATAGATTTTCTTGAAATTTCCAGCATAAATACTTTTATGTATGCTGAGTGCGAATCTTTGGTCAAAATCTAAAAATGACTATAATTACTCGAGTAATTAGCATTTATATTTGATCATAATTAGTGCAGGTGGTAATTAAACGGTTAATATAATGAATTAGAGTCTTTTGACTCGAAATACTGAAATACTATATAAAATAACATCTATACACTGATTTTTATTAGAATCTGAGGAAGTTGAAAACCTGAGCAAAAAAAAATTTCAGCATGAATAATTTTCTGTAGGCTGAATGCGAATCTCTGGTCAAAATCTAAAAATTAGTATAATTACTCGATTAATTAGCATTTACATTTTATCATAATTAGTCCAGGTGCTAATGAAACGGTTAATAATATGAATTACAGTCTTTTGACTCCAAATAGTTAAATACCATATAAAATTACATCTATACACTGACTTTTATTAGAATCTGAGGAAGTTGAAAATCTGAGCAAAAAAAATGCAAGGCTATAGCCTTGGATTTTTCTTGATTTTTTTGAAAAATATTTTCTTGAAATTTTCAGCATAAATACTTTTATGTATGCTGAGTGCGAATCTCTGGTCAAAATCTAGAAATTAGTATAATTACTCGATTAATTAGCATTTACATTTTATCATAAGTAGTCCAGGTGCTAATTAAACGGTTAATATTATAAATTACACTCTTTTGACTCCAAATACTTAAATACCATATAGAATTACATGTATACACTGATTTTTATTAAAATCTGAGAAGTTGAAAATCTGAGCAAATAAAATGCAAGGCTATTGCCTTGGATTTTTCTTGATTTTTTGAAAAAATTGATTTTCTTGAAATTTTCAGCATAGATACTTTTATGAATGCTGAATACGAATCTGTGGTCAAAATCAAACAAATCCTTTAATCAGTCGAGTAATTAGCATTTACATTTTATCATAATTAGTCTAGGATCTAATTAAATGGTCAGTATTATGAATTACAGACTTTTGACTCCAAATACTTAAATACCATATAAAATTACATCTATAGACTGATTTTTATTAAAATCTGAGGAAGTTGAAAATCTGTGCAATCAAAAAATGCCTTGGATTTTTCTTGATTTTTTTGAAAAAATAAATTTTCTTAAATTTTTCAGCATCAATACTTTTATGTATGCTGAATACGAATCTGTGGTCAAAATAAAAAAAATCCTATAATCAGTCGAGTAATTAGCATTTACATTTTATCATTAGTCTATGATCTAATTCAACGGTCAGTATTATGAATTACAGACTTTTGACTCCAAATACTTAAACACCATATAAAATTACATCTATACACTGATTTTTATTAGAATCTGAGGAATTTGAAAATCTGAACAAAAAAAATGCCTTATATTTTTCTTGAATTTTTTGAAAAATAGATTTTCTTGAAATTTTCAGCATAAATACTTTTATGTATGCTGAGTGCGAATCTCTGGTCAAAATGTAAAAATTAGTATAATTACTCGATTAATTAGCATTTACATTTTCTCAATTAGTCCAGGTGCTAATTAAACGGTTAATATTATAAATTACAGTCTTTTGACTCCAAATACTTAAATACCATATAAAATAACGTTTATACACAGATTTTTATTAGAATCTGAGGAAGTTGAAAATCTGAGCAAAAAAAATTTTCTTGATTTTTTTGAAGAATAAATTTTCTTGAAATTTTCAGCATATATACGTTTGTGTATGCTGAATACGAATCTGTGGTCAAAATCAAAAAAATCCTATAATCAGTCCAGTAATTAGCATTTACATTTTATAATAATTAGTCAAGGACCTAATTAAACGGTCAGTATTATGAATTACAGACTTTTGACTCCAAATACTAAAATACCATATAAAATTACATCTATACACTGATTTTTATTAAAATCTGAGGAAGTTGAAAATCTGAGCAAATAAATTGCAAGACTATAGCCTTGGATTTTTCTTGAAAAATATATTTTCTTGAAATTTTCAGCATAAATACTTTTATGTATGCTGAGTGCGAATATTTGGTCAAAATCTAAAAATTACTATAATTACTCGAGTAATTAACATTTATATTTAATCATAATTAGTGCAGGTGGTACTTAAACGGTTAATATAATGAATTACAGTCTTTTGACTCGAAATACTTAAATACTATATAAAATAACATCTATACACTGATTTTTATTAGAATCTGAGGAAGTTGAAAATCTGAGTAAAAAAAAAAAAAAAAGCCAGGCTATAGCCTTGCATTTTTCTTGATTTTTTGAAAAAATAGATTTTCTTGAAATTTTCAGCATAATTTTCTGTAGGCTGAATGCGAATCTCTGGTCAAAATCTAAAATTAGTATAATTACTCGATTAATTAGCATTTACATTTTATCATAATTAGTCCAGGTGCTAATTAAACGGTTAATAATATGAATTACAGTCTTTTGACTCCAAATACTTAAATATCATATAAAATTACATCTATACACTGATTTTTATTAGAATCTGAGGAAGTTGAAAATCTGAGCAAAAAAAATGCAAGGCTATAGCCTTGGATTTTTCTTGATTTTTTGAAAAAATAGATTTTCTTGACATTTTCAGCATAGATACTTTTATGTATGCTGAATACTAATGTCCGGTCAAAATCTAAAAATTAATATAACTACTCGAGTAATTAGCATTTAAATTTTCTCATAATTAGTCCAGGTACTAATTAAACGGTTAATATTATGAATTACAGTCTTTTGACTCCAAATACTTAAATACCATATAAAATTACATCAATACACTGATTTTTCTTAGAATATGGGAAAGTTAAAATCTGAGCAAAAAAAATGCGAGGCTATAGCCTTGGATTTTTCTTGATTTTTTTTTGAAAAAATATATTTTCCTAAAATTTACAGCATAGATACTTTTATGTACGCTGAAAACGAATCTGTGGTCAAAATAAAAAAAATCCTATAATCAGTCGAGGAATTAGCATTTACATTTTATCATTATTAGTCTAGGATCTAATTAAACGGTCAGTATTAAGAATTACAGACTTTTGACTCCAAATACTTAAATATCATATAAAATTACATCTATACACTGATTTTTATTAGAATCTGAGGAAGTTGAAAATCTGAGCAAAAAAAATGCAAGGCTATAGCCTTGGATTTTTCTTGATTTTTTGAAAAAATAGATTTTCTTGACATTTTCAGCATAGATACTTTTATGTATGCTGAATACTAATGTCCGATCAAAATCTAAAAATTAATATAACTACTCGAGTAATTAGCATTTAAATTTTCTCATAATTAGTCCAGGTACTAATTAAACGGTTAATATTATGAATTACAGTCTTTTGACTCCAAATACTTAAATACCATATAAAATTACATCAATACACTGATTTTTCTTAGAATATGGGAAAGTTGAAAATCTGAGCAAAAAAAATGCGAGGCTATAGCCTTGGATTTTTCTTGATTTTTTTTGAAAAAATTGATTCTCTTGAAATTTTCAGCATAGATACTTTTATGAATGCTGAATACGAATCTGTGGTCAAAATCAAACAAATCCTTTAATCAGTCGAGTAATTAGCATTTACATTTTATCATAATTAGTCTAGGATCTAATTAAATGGTCAGTATTATGAATTACAGACTTTTGACTCAAATACTTAAATACCGTATAGAATTACATCTATAGACTGATTTTTATTAAAATCTGAGGAAGTTGAAAATCTGAGCAAAAGAATGCAAAAAAATATAACTACTCGAGTAATTAGCATTTACATTTTATCATAATTAGTCCAGGTGCTAATTAAACGGTTAATATTATGAATTACAGTCTTTTGACTCCAAATACTTAAATACCATATAAAGTTACATCTATACACTGATTTCTATTAAAATCTGAGGAAGTTGAAAATCTGAGCAAATAAATTGCAAGGCTATAGCCTTGGATTTTTCTTGATTTTCTTGAAAAATAGATTTTCTTGAAATTTTATGTATGCTGAGTGCGAATCTTTGGTCAAAATCTAAAAATTACTATAATTACTCGAGTAATTAGCATTTATATTTGATCATAATTAGTGCAGGTGGTAATTAAACGGTTAATATAATGAATTACAGTCTTTTGACTCGAAATACTGAAATACTATATAAAATAACATCTATACACTGATTTTTATTAGAATCTGAGGAAGTTGAAAATCTGAGCAAAAAAAAATTTCAGCATGAATAATTTTCTGTAGGCTGAATGCGAATCTCTGGTCAAAATCTAAAAATTAGTATAATTACTCGATTAATTAGCATTTACATTTTATCATAATTAGTCCAGGTGCTAATGAAACGGTTAATAATATGAATTACAGTCTTTTGACTCCAAATAGTTAAATACCATATAAAATTACATCTATACACTGACTTTTATTAGAATCTGAGGAAGTTGAAAATCTGAGCAAAAAAAATGCAAGGCTATAGCCTTGGATTTTTCTTGATTTTTTTGAAAAATATTTTCTTGAAATTTTCAGCATAAATACTTTTATGTATGCTGAGTGCGAATCTCTGGTCAAAATCTAGAAATTAGTATAATTACTCGATTAATTAGCATTTACATTTTATCATAAGTAGTCCAGGTGCTAATTAAACGGTTAATATTATAAATTACACTCTTTTGACTCCAAATACTTAAATATCATATAGAATTACATGTATACACTGATTTTTATTAAAATCTGAGAAAGTTGAAAATCTGAGCAAATAAAATGCAAGGCTATAGCCTTGGATTTTTCTTGATTTTTTTGAAAAAATTGATTTTCTTGAAATTTTCAGCATAGATACTTTTATGAATGCTGAATACGAATCTGTGGTCAAAATCAAACAAATCCTTTAATCAGTCGAGTAATTAGCATTTACATTTTATCATAATTAGTCTAGGATCTAATTAAATGGTCAGTATTATGAATTACAGACTTTTGACTCCAAATACTTAAATATCGTATAAAATTACATCTATAGACTGATTTTTATTAAAATCTGAGGAAGTTGAAAATCCGAGCAAAAAAATGCAAAAAAATATAACTACTCGAGTAATCAGCATTTACATTTTATCATAATTAGTCCAGGTGCTAATTAAACGGTTAATATTATGAATTACAGTCTTTTCACTCCAAATACTTAAATACCATATAAAATTACATCTATACACTGATTTCTATTAAAATCTGAGGAAGTTGAAAATCTGAGCAAAAATTGGATTTTTCTTGATTTTCTTGAAAAATAGATTTTCTTGAAATTTTCAGCATAAATAATTTTATGTATGCTGAGTGCGAATCTTTGGTCAAAATCTAAAAATTACTATAATTACTCGAGTAATTAGCATATATATTTTATCATAATTAGTGAAGGTGGTAATTAAACGGTTAATATAATGAATTACAGTCTTTTGACTCGAAATACTTAAATACTATATAAAATAACATCTATACACTGATTTTTATTAGAATCTGAGGAAGTTGAAAATCTGAGCAAAAAAAAAAAAATTTCAGCATTAATAATTTTCTGTAGGCTGAATGCGAATCTCTGGTCAAAATCTAAAAATTAGTATAATTACTCGATTAATTAGCATTTACATCTTATCATAATTAGTCCAGGTGCTAATGAAACGGTTAATAATATGAATTACAGTCTTTTGACTCCAAATAGTTAAATACCATATAAAATTACATATATACATTGATTTTTATTAGAATCTGAGGAAGTTGAAAATCTGAGCAAAAAAAATGCAAGGCTATAGCCTTGGATTTTTCTTGATTTTTTTTGAAAAAATACATTTTCTTAAAATTTACAGCATAGATACTTTTATGTATGCTGAAAACCAATCTGTGGTCAAAATCAAAAAATCCTATAATCAGTCGAGTAATTAGTATTTACATTTTATCATTATTAGTCTAGAATCTAATTAAACGGTCAGTATTATGAATTACAGACTTTTGACTTCAAATACTTAAATACCATATAAAATTACATTCTATACCCTGATTTTTATTAGAATCTGAGGAAGTTGAAAATCTGAGCAAAAAAAAAAAAAAATGCCAGGCTATACCTTTGGATTTTTCTTGATTTTTGAAAAATAAATTTTCTTGACATTTTCATCATAGATACTTTTATGTATGCTGAATACTAATGTCTGGTCAAAATCTAAGAGTTAATATAACTACTCGAGTAATTAGCATTTACATTGTTAACATAATTAGTCCAGTTGCTAATTAAACGATTAATATTATGAATACTTAATACTTAAATACCTAATATAAAATAATATCTATACACTGATTTTTATTAGAATCTGAGTAAGTTGAAAATCTGAGCAAAAAAAGTGCAAGGCTATAGATTTTTGTTGATTTTTTCGAAAGATTTTCTTAAAATTTTCAACATAAATAGTTTTGTGTATGCTGAGTGCGAGTCTCTGGTCAAAATCTAAAAATTAGTATAATTACTCGAGTAATTAGCATTCATATTTTATCATAATTAGTGCAGGTGGTAATTAAACGGTTAATACAATGAATTACAGTGTTTTGACTCCAAATACTTAAATACTATATAAAATAATATCTATACACTGATTTTTATTAGAATCTGAGTAAGTTGAAAATCTAAGTAAAAAAAAAAAAAATGCAAGGCTATAGCCTTGGATTTTTCTTGATTTTTTTGAAATAGATTTTCTTCACATTTTTAGCATAAATACTTTTATGTATGCTGAGTGCGAATCTCTGGTCTAAATATAAAAATTAGTATAATTACTCGAGTAATTAGCATTTACATTTCATCATAATTAGTCAAGGAGCTAATTAGACGGTTAATACTATGAATTACAGTCTTTTGACTCCAAATACTTAAATACCATATAAAATAACATCTATACACTGATTTTTATCAGAATCTGAGGAAGTTGAAAATCTGAGCAAAAAAAACGCTTGGATTTTTCTTGATTTTTTTGAAAAATAGATTTTCTTGAAATTTTCAGCATAGATAATTTTATGTATGCCGAATACGAATCTGTGGTCAAAATAAAAAAAAATCCTATAATCAGTCGAGTAATTAGCATTTACATTTTATCATAATTAGTCCAATATCTAATTAAACGGTCAGTATTATGAATTACAGACTTCTGACTCCAAATACTTAAATATCTTATAAAATTACATCTATACACTGATTTTTATTAAAATCTGAGGATGTTGAAAATCTGAGAAAAAAGATGCACAGATTTTCAACTTCTTCAGATTTTAATAAAAAAAACATTCTATAGATGTAATTTTATATGGTATTTAAGTATTTAGAGTCAAAAGTCTGTAATTCATATGACTGACCGTTTAATTAGATCCAGGACTAATTATGATTAAAATGTAAATGCTAATTACTCGACTGATTATAGGGTTTTTTGACCACAGATTCCTATTAAGCATACATAAAAGTATCTATGCTGAAAATTGGATTTTTCTTGATTTATTTGAAAAAAATAGATTTTCTTGAAATTTTCAGCATAGATACTTTTATGTATGCTGAATACGAATCAGTGGTCAAAATAAAAAAAACTTATAATCAGTCGAGTAATTAGCATTTACATTTTATAATTAGTCCAGAATCTAATTAAACGGTCAGTATTATGAATTACAGAATTTTGACTCCAAATACTTAAATACCATATAAAATTACATCTATAGACTGATTTTTATTAAAATCTGAGGAAGTTGAAAATCTGAGCAAAAAAAAAAAATGCAAGGCTATAGCCATGGATTTTTCTTGAATTTTTTGAAAAAATAGATTTTCTTGAAATTTTCAGCATAGATACTTTTATGTATGCTGAACACTAATGTCTCGTCAAAATCTAAAAATTCATATAACTACTAGAGTAATTAGCATTTATATTTTATCATAATTAGTGCAGGTGGTAATTAAACGGTTAATATAATGAATTACAGGCTTTTGACTCGAAATACTTAAATACTATATAAAATAACATCTATACACTGATTTTTATTAAAATCTGAGGACGTTGAAAATCTGAGCAAAAAAAATGCGAGGCTATATATAGCCTTGGATTTTTCTTGATTTTTTGAAAAATAGATTTTCTTGAAATTTTCAGCATAAATACTTTTATGTATTCTGAGTGCGAATCTCTGGACAAAATCTAAAAATTAGTATAATTACTCGAAGAATTAGCATTTACATTTTATCATAATTAATCCACGTGCTAATTAAACGGTTAATGTTATAAATTTCAGTCTTTTCACTCCAAATACTTAAATACCATATAAAATAACATCTATACACTATTTTTATTAGAATCTGAGGAAGTTGAAAATCTGAGCAAAAAAAATGCAAGGCTATAGCCTTGGATTTTTCTTGATTTTTTTGAAAAAATAGATTTTCTTGAAATTTTCAGCATAGATACTTTTATGTATGCTGAATACGAATCTGTGGTCAAAATAAAAAAAATCCTATAATCAGTCGAGTAATTAGAATTTAAATTTTATCATAATTAGTCCAGGACGTAATTAAACGGTCAATATTATGAATTACAGTCTTTTGACTCCAAATACTTAAATACCATATAAAATTACATCTATACACTGATTTTTATTAGAATCTGAGGAAGTTGAAAATCTGAGCAAAAAAAATGCAAGGCTATAGCCTTGGATTTTCTTGATTTTTTTGAAAAAATAGATTTTCTTGAAATTTTCAGCATAGATACTTTTATGTATGCTGAATACTAATGTCTGGTCAAAATCTAAAAATTAATATAACTACTCGAGTAATTAGCATTTACACTTTATCATTAGTCCAGGTGCTAATTAAACGGTTAATATTATGAATTACAGTCTTTTGACTCCAAATACTTAAATACCATATAAAATTACATCTATACACTGATTTTTATTAAAATCTGAGGAAGTTGAAAATCTGAGCATAAAAAAAAATGCAAGGCTATAGCTTTCGATTTTTCTTGATTTTTTAAAAAATAAATTTTCTTAAAATTTTCAGCATAGATACTTTTATGTATGCTGAATATGAATCTGTGGTCAAAATCAAAAACATTCTATAATCAGTCGAGTAATTAGCATTTACATTTTATCATAATTAGTCTAGGATCTAATTAAACGGTCAGTTTTATGAATTACAGACTTTTCACTCCAAATACTTAAATACTATATAAAATTACATCTATACACTGATTTTTATTAGAATCTGAAGAAGTTGAAAATCTGAGCCAAAAAAATGCAAGGGTATAGCCTTGGATGTTCTTTATTTTTTTGAAAAATAGATTTTCTTGAAATTATCACCATAAATATTTTATGTATGCTGAGTGCGAATCTCTGATCAAAATCTAAAAATTAGTGTAATTACTCGATTAATTAGCATTTACATTTTATCATAATTAGTCCAGGTGCTAATTAAACGGTTAATATTATAAATTACAGTCTTTTGACTCCAAATACTTAAATACCATATAACATTACATCTATACACTGATTTTTATTAAAATCTGAGGAAGTTGAAAATCTGAGCAAAAAAAAATGCTAAGCTATAGCCTTGGATTTTTCATGATTTTTTAAAAAATAAATTTTCTTAAAATTTTCAGCATAGATACTTTTATGTATACTGAATATGAATATATGGTCAAAATCAAAAACATTCTATAATCAGTCGAGTAATTAGCATTTACATTTTATCATAATTAGTCTAGGATCTAATTAAACGGTCAGTATTATGAATTACATACTTTTCACTCCAAATACTTAAATACCATATAAAATTACATCTATACACTGATTTTTATTAGAATCTGAGGAATTTGAAAATCTGAGAAAAAAAAATGCAAGGCTATAGCCTTGGATTTTTATCATAATTAGTCTAGGATCTAATTAAACGGTCAGTATTATGAATTACATACTTTTCACTCCAAATACTTAAATACCATATAAAATTACATCTATACACTGATTTTTATTAGAATCTGAGGAATTTGAAAATCTGAGCAAAAAAAAATGCAAGGCTATAGCCTTGGATTTTTTTTATTTTTTTGAAAAATAGATTTTCTTGAAATTTTCACCATAAATAATTTTATGTATGCTGAGTGCGAATCTCTGATCATAATCTAAAAATTAGTATAATTATTCGATTAATTAGCATTTACATTTTATCATTAGTCCAGGTGCTAATTAAACGGTTAATATCATAAATCACAGTCTTTTGACTCCAAATACTTAAATTCCATATAAGATAACGTTTGTACCCTGATTTTTATTACAATCTGAGTCTGTTGAAAATCTGAGCAAAAAATAATGCAAGGCTATAGATTTTTCTTGATCTTTTTGAAAAATAGATTTTCTTCAAATTTTCAACAAAAATAGTTTTATGTATGCTGAGTGCGAATCTCTGGTCAAAATGTAAAAATTAGTATAATTACTCGAGTAATTAGCATTTATATTTTATCATAATTAGTGCAGGTGGTAACTAAACGGTTGATACAATGAATTAGTCTTTTGACTCCAAATACTTAAATCCTATATAAAATAACATCTATACACTGATTTTTATTAGAATCTGAGGAAGTTGAAAATCTTAGCAAAAAAAAAAAATGCAAGGATATAGCCTTTGAATTTTTTTGATCTTTTTGAAATAGATTTTCTTGAAATTTTCAGCGAAAATACTTTTATGTATGCTGAGTGCGAATCTCTGGTCTAAATCTAGAAATTAGTATAATTACTCGAGTAATTAGCATTAACATTTTATCATAATTAGTCCAGGTACTAATCAAACGGTTAATATTATGAATTGGTCTTTTGACTCCAAATACTTAAATACCATGTAAACTTACACCTATACACTGATTTTTATTAAAATCTGAGGAAGTTGAAAATCTGAGCAAAAAAAAAAAAAAAATGCAAGGCTATAGATTTTTCTTGATTTTTTTGAAATATAGATTTTCTTGAAATTTTCAACATAAATAGATTTATGTATGCTGAGTGCGAGTCTCTGGTCAAAATCTAAAAATTAGTATAATTACTCGAGTAATTAGCATCTATATTTTATCATAATTAGTGCATGTGGTAATTAAACGGTTAATACAATGAATTACAGGCTTTTGACTCCAAATACTTAAATACTTCATATAATAACATCTATACACTGATTTTTATTAGAATCTGAGTACGTTGAAAATCTGAGAAAAAAAAAATGCAAGGCTATAGCCTTGGATTTTTCTTGATTTTTTGAAATAGATTTTCTTGAAATTTTCAGCATAATTACTTTTATGTATGCTGAGTGCGAATCTCTGGTATGAATCTAAAAATTAGTATAATTACTCGAGTAACTAGCATTTACATTTTATCATAATTAGTCCATGTGCTAATAAAACCGTTAATATTATGAATTACAGTCTTTTGACTCCAAATACTTAAATACAATATATAATAACGTCTATACACTGATTTTTATTAGAATCTGAGGAAGTTGAAAATCTGAGCAAAAAAAATGCAAGGCTATAGCCTTGGATTTTCTTGATTTTTTTGAAAAAAATAGATTTTCTTGAAATTTTCAGCATAAATACTATTCTGTAGGCTGAGTGCCAATCTCTGGTCAAAATCTAAAAATCAGTATAATTACTCGAGTAATAAGCATTTACATTTTATCATAATTAGTCCAGGTGCTAATTAACGGTTAATGTTATGAATTACAGTCTTTTGACTCCAAATACTTAAATACCATATAAAATAACATCTATACACTGATTTTTATTAGAATGTGAGGAAGTTGAAAATCTGAGCAAAAAATTTCAAGGTTATAGCCTCGGATTTTTTTGATTTTTTTGAAAAATAATTTTTTTTAAATTTTCAGCATAGATAATTTTATGTATGCCGAATACGAATCTGTGGTCAGAATAAAAAAAATCCTATAATCAGTCGAGTAATTAGCATTTACATTTTATCATAATTAGTCCCGGATCTAATTAAACGCTCAGTATCATGAATTACACACTTTTGACTCCAAATACTTAAATACCATATAAAATTACATCTATACACTGATTTTTATTAAAATCTGAGGAAGTTGAAAATCTGAGCAAAAAAAAATGCTAGGCTATAGCCTGGGATTTTTCTTGATTTTCTTGAAAAATAGATTTTCTTGAAATTTTTAGCATAAATACTTTTATGTATGCTGAGTGCGAATCTTTGGTCAAAATCTAAAAATTACTATAATTACTCGAGTAATTAGCATTTATATTTTATCATAATTAGCGCAGGTGGTAATTAAACGGTTAATATACTGAATTACAGTCTTTTGACTCGAAATACTTAAATACTATATAAAATAACATCTATACACTGATTTTCATTAGAATCTGAGGAAGTTGAAAATCTGAGCATAAAAAAAAATGCCGGGCTATAGCCTTGGATTTTTCTTCGTTTTTTGAAAAAATTGATTTTCTTGAAATTTTCAGAATAAATACTTTTCTGTATGCTGAGTGCGAATCTCTGGTCAAAATCTAAAAATTAGTATAATTACTCGAGTAATTAGCATTTACATTTCATAATTAGTCCATGTGGTAATTAAACGGTTAATGTTATGAATTACAGTCTTTTGACTCCAAATACTTAAATACCATATAAAATTACATCTATACACTGATTTTTATTAAAATCTGAGGAAGTTGAAAATCTGAGCAAAAAAAAAGGCAAGGCTATAGCCTTGGATTTTCTTGATTTTTTTGAAAAAATAGATTTTGTATGCTGAGTGCGAATCTCTGGTCAAAATCTAAAAATTAGTATAATTACTCGAGTAATTAGCATTTACATTTCATAATTAGTCCATGTGGTAATTAAACGGTTAATGTTATGAATTACAGTCTTTTGACTCCAAATACTTAAATACCATATACAATTACATCTATACACTGATTTTCTTGAAATTTTCATCATAGATACTTTTATGTATGCTGAATACTAATGTCTGGTCAAAATCTAAAAATTAATATAACTACTCGAGTAATTAGCATTTACATTTTATCACAGGTAGTCCAAGTGCTAATAAAACTGTTAATATTATGAATTACAGTCTTTTGACTCCAAATACTTAAATACCATATAAAATTACATCTTTACACTGATTTTTATTAGAATCTGAGGAAGTTGAAAATCTGAGCAAAAAAAAATGCAAGGCTATAGCCTTGGATTTTCTTGATTTTTTGAAAAAATAGATTTTCTTGAAATTTTCAGCATAAATACTTTTATGTATGCTGAGTGCGAATCTCTGGTCAAAATCTAAAAATTAGTATAATTACTCGATTAATTAGCATTTACATTTTATCATAATTAGTCCAGGTGCTTGTTAAACGGTTAATGTTATAAATTACAGTCTTTTGACTCCAAATACTTAAATACCGTATAAAATAACGTCTATACACTGATTTTTATTAGAATCTGAGGAAGTTGAAAATCTGAGAAAAAAAAAATGCGAGGCTATAGCCTTGGACTTTTCTTGATTTTTTGAAAAATATTTTCTTGAAATTTTCAGCATATACACTTTTTATGCTGAGTGCGAATCTCTAGTCAAAATCTAGAAATTAGTATAATTACTCGATTAATTAGCATTTACATTTTATCATAATTAGTCCAGGTGCTAATAAAACGGTTAATATTATAAATTACAGTCTTTTGACTCCAAATACTTAAATACCATATAAATAACATCTATACACTATCTTTATTAGAATCTGAGGAAGTTGAAATTCTTAGCAAAAACAATGCAAGGCTATATATAGCCTAGGATTTTTCTTGATTTTTTTGTAAAAATAGATTTTCTTGAAATTTTCAGCATAGATACTTTTATGTATGCTGAATACGAATCTGTGGTCAAAATATAAAAAAATCCTATAATCAGTCGAGTAATTAGCATTTACATTTTATCATAATTAGTCCAGGATCCAATTAAACGGTCAGTATTATGAATTACAGACTTTTGATTCCACATACTTAAATACCATATAAAATTACATCTATACACTGATTTTTATTAAAATCTGAGGAAGTTGAAAATCTGAGCAAAAAAAATGCAAAGCTATAGATTTTTCTTGATTTTTTTGAAAAATAGATTTTCTTGACATTTTCAGTATAAATAGCTTTACGTATGCTGAGTGCGAATCTTTGCAAAATCCAAAAATTAGTATAATTACTAGAGTGATTAGCATTTACATTTTATCATAATAAGTTCAGGTGGTAATTAAACGTTTAATGTTATGAATTACAGTCTTTTGACTCCAAATACTTAAATACCATATAAAATTACATCTATACACTGATTTTTATTAAAATCTGAGGAAGTTGAAAATCTGAGCAAAAAAAAAGGCAAGGCTATAGCCTTGGATTTTCTTGATTTTTTTGAAAAAATAGATTTTCTTGAAATTTTCATCATAGATACTTTTATGTATGCTGAATACTAATGTCTGGTCAAAATCTAAAAATTAATATAACTACTCGAGTAATTAGCATTTACATTTTATCATAGGTAGTCCAAGTGCTAATTAAACGGTTAATATTATGAATTACAGTCTTTTGACTCCAAATACTTAAATACCATATAAAATTACATCTTTACACTGATTTTTATTAGAATCTGAGGAAGTTGAAAATCTGAGCAAAAAAAATGCAAGGCTATAGCCTTGGATTTTCTTGATTTTTTTGAAAAAATAGATTTTCTTGAAATTTTCAGCATAGATACTATTATGTATGCTGAATACAAATCTGTGGTCAAAATCAAAAAAATCCTTTAATCAGTCGAGTAATTAGCATTTACATTTTATCATAATTAGTCTAGGATCTAATTAAACGGTAAGTATTATGAATTACAGATTTTTGACTCCAAATACTTAAATACCATATAAAATTACATCTATACACTGATTTTTATTAGAATCTGAGGAATTTGAAAATATGAGCCAAAAAAATGGATTCTTCTTGATTTTTTTGAAAAATAGATTTTCTTGAAATTTTCAGCATAAATACTTTTATGCATGCTGAGTGCGAATCTCTGGTCAAAATCTAAAAATTAGTATAATTCCTCGATTAATTAGCATTAACATTTTATCAAAATTAGTCCAGGTGCTAATAAAACGGTTAATATTATAAATTACAGTCTTTTGATTCCAAATACTTAAATACCATATAAAATAACATCTATACACTGATTTTTATTAGAATCTGAAGAAGTTGAAAATCTGACCAAAAAAAAATGCAAGGCTATAGCCTTGCATTTTCTTGAAATTTTCAGCATAGATACTTTTATGTACGCTGAAAACGAATCTGTGGTCAAAATAAAAAAAATCCTATAATCAGTCGAGTAATTATTATTTACATTGTATCATGATTAGTCCAGGATCTAATTAAACGGTCAGTATTATGAATTACGGATTTTTTTTACTCCAAATATTTAAATACCATATAAAATCACATCTATACACTGATTTTTATTAAAATCTGAGGAAGTTGAAAATCTGAGGAAAAAAAAAATGCAAGGCTATAGCCTTGGATTTTTCTTGATTTTTTTGGAATAGATTTTTTTGACATTTTCAGCATAGATACTTTTATGTATGCTGAACACTAATGTCTGGTCAAAATCTAAAAATTAATATAACTACTCGAGTAATTAGCATTTACATTTTATCATAATTAGTCCAGGTGCTAATTAAACGGTTAATATTATAAATTACAGTCTTTTGACTCCAAATACTCAAATAGCATATAAAATTACATCTATACACTGATTTTTATTAAAATCTTAGGAAGTTGAAAATCTGAGAAAAAAATGCAAGGCTATAGATTTTTCTTGATTTTTTTTGAAAAATAGATTTTCTTGAAATTTTCAACATAAATAGCTTTATGTATGCTGAGTGTGAATCTCTGGTCAAAATCTAAAATTAGTATAATTACTCGAGTAATTAGCATTTATATTTTATCATAATTAGTGCAGGTGGTAATTAAACGGTTAATATCATGAATTACAGTCTTTTGACTCCAAATACTTAAATACCATATAAAATAACATCTATACACTGATTTTTATTAGAATCTGAGGAAGTTGAAAATCTGAGCAAAAAAAATGCAAGGCTATAGCCTTGGATTTTTCTTGATTTTTTTGAAAAATAAATTTTCTTGAAATTTTCAGCATAGATGATTTTATGTATGCTGAATACGAATCTGTGGTCAAAATAAAAAAAATCCTATAATCAGTAGAGTAATTAGCATTTACATTTTATCATAATTAGTCCAGGATCTAAACGGTCAGTATTATGAATTACAGATTTTTGACTCCAAATACTTAAATACCATATAAAATTACATCTATACACTGATATTTATTAGAATCTGAGGAAGTTGAAAATCAGAGAAAAAAATGCAAGGCTATAGCCTTGGATTTTTCTTGATTTTTTTTAAATAGATTTTCTTGAAACTTTCAGCATAAATACTTTTATGGATGCTGAGTGCGAATCTCTGGTCTAAGTCTAAAAATTAGTATAATTACTCGAGTAATTAGCATTTACATTTTATCATAATTAGTCCAGGTCCTAATTACATGGTTAATATTATGAATTACAGTCTTTTGATCCCAAATACTTAAATGCCATATAAAATAACATCTATACACCGATTTTTATTAGAATCTGAGGAAGTTGAAAATCTGAGAAAAAAAAATTGCAAGGCTATATAGCCTTGATTTTTTTGAAAAATAAATTTTCTTGAATTTCTCAGCATAGATAATTTTATGTATGCCGAATACGAATCTGTGGTGAAAATTAAAAAATCCTATAATCAGTCGAGTAATTAGCATTTACATTTTATCATAATTAGTCCAGGATCTAATTAAACGGTCAGTATTATGAATTACAGATTTTTTACTCCAAATACTTAAATACCATATAAAATTACATCTATACACTGATTTTTATTAAAATCTGAGGAAGTTGAAAATCTGAGAAAAAAAAGTTGTAAGGTTATAGATTTTTCTTGATTTTTTTGAAAAATAGATTTTCTTGAAATTTTCAACAAAATAGTTTTATGTTTGCTGAGGGCGAATCTCTGGTCAAAATCTAAAAATTAGTATAATTACTCGAGTAATTAGCATTTATATTTTATCATAATTAGTGCAGGTGGTAATTAAACGGTTAATACAATGAAATACAGTCTTTTGACTCCAAATACTTAAATACTATATAAAATAGCATCTATACACTGCTTTTTATTAGAATCTAAGTTGAAAATCAGAGCAAAAAAAAGAAAATGCAAGGCTATAGCCTTGGATTTTTCTTGATTTTTTTAAATAGATTTTCTTGAAATTTTCAGCATAAATACTTTTATGTATGCTGAGTGCGAATCTCTGGTCTAAATCTAAAAATTAGTATAATTACTCGAGAATGCATTTACATTTTATCATAATTAGTGCAGGTGCTAATTAAACGGTTAATATTATGAATTACAGTCTTTTGACTCCAAATACTTAAATACCATATAAAATAACATCTATACACTGATTTTTATCAGAATCTGAGGAAGTTGCAAATCTGAGCAAAAAAAATGCAAGGCTATAGCCTAGGATTTTTCTTGATTTTTTTTGAAAGATTTTCTTGAAATTTTCAGCATAGATAATTTTATGTATGCCGAATACGAATCTGTGGTCAGAATAAAAAAATCCTATAATCAGTCGAGTAATTAGCATTACATTTTATCATAATTAGTCCAGGATCTAATTAAACGGTCAGTATTATGAATTACAGACTTTTGACTCCAAATACTTAAATACCTTATAGAATTACATCTATACACTGATTTTTATTAAAATCTGAGGAAGTTGAAAATCTGAGCAAAAAAAAATGCCTTGGATTTTTCTTGATTTTATTTTGAAAAAAATAGATTTTCTTGAAATTTTCAGCATAGATACTTTTATGTATGCTGAATATGAATCAGTGGTCAAAATAAAAAAAAAACCTATAATCAGTCGAGTAATTAGCATTTACATTTTATAATTAGTCCAGGATCTAATTTAATTAAACGGTCAGTATTATGAATTACAGACTTTTGACTCCAAATACTTAAATACCATATAAAATTACATCTATACACTTATTTTTATTAAAATCTGAGGAAGTTGAAAATCTGAGCAAAAAAAAATGCAAGGCTATAGCCTTGGATTTTTCTTGAATTTTTTGAAAAAATAGATTTTCTTGAAATTTTCAGCATAGATACTTTTATGTATGCTGAACACTAACGTCTCATCAAAATCTAAAAATTAATATAACTACTAGAGTAATTAGCATACTTCAATATATGAAAAGTTGAGGCCGTTAGATAACTTGGCTGACGGGGTAAACACAGATACACATCTACCTACCGGCTCGAGTCTTGTTTTTTTCTGCTTCAGCAGCGCCACCAACTCGGTTCTAGGTACCAGTGGGTGGAGCTCAGCCACCCTGTGCTTCCACTAGCCATTGATTAAAATCGTGTGGTAACTCAAACGTCTTCCATTATACTAACAAAGTTAATCATAACAGTAGATATCATTGTAACCACGAAAATATCGTGGAAACTGAATGTTACAATTAACATGGTTACCGTTCATACAGCGGTGATGTAAGTACTTTAACTACTTGCGGGCTGCTTTAAGCCCTACGGCCCGACGGGTTAACTGGAAAAACAAGGTGTGGTGGAACGGGTGGTGCAGGACAAAGCGTCTGTGGAAGGCACAAACCTGGCGGATCTAACAACAACTCAACAACGGCAACCGTATGTGAAGCGGAGACCGGAGACACGCACGGCCTGCTGGACGAGCGGCATCTGGTGACGTTTGACAACTATTGTCTTCGTGACGTTATTTGCAAGTGATTTCTATATTGTACATTTGTTTCTTGATTTGCATGTTGTTCGGCCATTATGGAAGGTGAATATGGTCGTAAGGAACGGACTAATCCACATAACTGACATATGGATGCACATAATTGTCGGTGGAAGCCGAAGATATTTACTTCGAGGTCCACTCCAGTTTCTGAATTTAAATCTAAGGAATCCTAAGAAGGTTGTAAATTAATGTTGGTCAATATCGAACTGCACCGTCGCTGGCAGATATTACCTGGCAGGTTTTTCCTCCACTTCAACACCTCATACCTCAACTATCCTGTTCCCTTAGCTCTCCTCCCAACTACACGGCTCCCTCCCCCGTTCCTGCTCATGTGAAGGGGAAGAGGGAAGGTGTTTTTCGCAACACAATTTTCCTTGATTTTCACTTTTTGGATGATTTCCCTCAGCGTCTCCAACTCTTGATTTTACTTAGTAACATCCGACATTTTTTTTTATCTTTTATTTTCTAGAATGTTCGTTTGTCCTTACTTTTCACATCTTACAGTCTTTAGCTGCTGCTTCGCAGTGAGTGTGGAGATCGACCACTCGAGGATTAGCTACTATCATACCTCCTCCTTCCCTCGAACAACGAAGTTGCGGAATTCTCCTCCCTCTTTCGTCTTTCCGTCTTCACAAAATGTGTCTTCCTTTAAGATCAGGTCTACAAACACCTGCGCAGGTGTCCTGATCAATTTCTATATTCCTCATATATTGATCTTTCTTTTCACTCGAGATGGCTTTTATTTCGGGTACGTTTTGACCGTATCGTGTCGGTCACTAGATGAAAAAAAAAAAAAGTTCAAACGTTTATCCTCGTTCCGCTCGACATCTTCCTACATCCCAGTCCGGCCATCTTTTTTATACCTACTTCCTCCTCAGTTTCAGGTATCCCCTTGGCTTCACATAGAGATGCAACCTCTCTTTCCTAATGTCATCCTCCAGTTATGAACACCGCCGATCTGTTCCTTCCTAGTTAATACCTTACTTCCCTGATGAAACTTCCCTGATTCCCGGTACTAACCATCTCCTACATACTTTCCTTTAACCTTAATCTTATCTTTATATCTCACTTTTCTCACTTTTACACATCCCTATTGTTGTGTTTTCCTCGTAACAACTTTCTCTTTGTGTTCCACTACACTTCTCCCGGTCTGCACACGTTCAGGAGCGTAGGTTAACCTATGTATATCTGGATGTTTTTTCCTTCGTTTCGTAAGTCCCTCACTCACCCCACCATCTTTTGCCTTCAGCTACCACTCCCTGAGTCACTTTACCAATCATTTTCCTCACATCTTGTGTCAGTTCTGAGTGTAATCACTCGTTTCTAATTATCTTTTTTTTTTTTGGGGGGGGGGGACTACGAGGAAGGGCCTGTGAATCTCGTGGGGGGGAGGGGGGGAATCTCCTGAATTTACTTGGCTTCCAAACAGCTTTTCGAAGTATTGTATGTATGCTATCAACAATCACAACTTCATCACACAGTTTATTTTATTCATCCACAACTTGCATTATAGCAGTACTCTCTATTAAACAGTTGATAGGGGAAATAAAGCAGTTGGTGGTGTTTTGCTCTTTCTTTAAGCTCATCCTATGATGAAATATGTTGTGGCCGCTGGAAATATCGACTTCATAGAAAGTAAAGATAAGCTTCGTGAGAAAATAACAGCATGACTCGTTTTATCTGCCCACATCAAGGACACCAGAGGTAGACGAAAGATTTTATGATCACAACAGAAAATTGTAATGAACATGATTCGATCATCACGGGAGACTTTAACATACCGGTATTTATATAGAGGGAATCCCTCTCCAGTGGCTCCGGGCGTGGACTCTACCTAAATTTGCTTGTGTCCTAATGCGACGAGAACAATGCATGTTAAATATAGTTCTATCTGCAAATGAAGATTTCGTTAAGTATTGAAGTTGGAGAAGAGTTTGATCACTGATACATTTAATACATTTAAGGGAAGTTGTAACACCGTGTAATGTTAGCCCACATGAAAATCGCAAAAAAAAAAGACGTAGAGTTTAATGGTCTGGACATTCCCCCCTGAGAAGCAAATATAGGATGATGAAAATCGCAAAAAAAAAAAAAGACGTAAAGTTTCATGGTTTGGACATTCCCCCTGAAAAGCAAATATAGGATGGTGTCATCAGTGAAAAGCTTCAGGAAAACTTTCAAAGCAGTAAAAGGAACATACGGACCAATGCGCAATAGACTTCCAAAATGAAACCAAAATGGCGGACTTAGCACATAAGAAACGCAAAGAGACCAATATCCAAGATGATAGAGTGAATTACGTAAATTTGCATAAAAATAACGTCAGTGTGAAACATATATTGCCGAAAATAACAAAAGACGTGCTAAGGAGTTTTTTGGTTCTGTTAGATGCATGAAGGTCATCACCCCAGTCAAGTGGTCCATTAATTACTGAATCTTTGTTGTGGGTTCGTTTTCTTGAAGTAAGTCACAGTGTCAGTAATTAATGGACCACTTGACTGGGGGTGATGACCTTCTTACATCTAACAGAACCAAAAAAAAAAAAAAATAGTCACAATGGATTAGTATTAAGGGATTGGATGGCGTCCTGAGGAGAGAGAGGCAGCTGGAACTGTTGGTGCTTAAGGACCTGGTAACGATAGGAGAGAGGAAGAGAGGCGAATTGTCTGGGAGGAGATGAGTGAGGGCGTCAGTAGCAGTTTTGACGTGCAGGATCATGTAATAGTGACTGGTGATCTGAATGTGAGGGTGGATAATGTGGCTTTTGAGGGTAGACACGTAAATTGGGGTATGAACGAACCTACGTGGAGGCAAATGCTGAAAAACAGAATGGTGACTGGGAATGCCTGGTAAAAGAAAAAAAAAGGGACATGCAATTGTTATGCGTGGGTAAGTAAGGTTAATGGTGAGAGAATATCACTGCAAAATGTAAAAATGTACTAAATGACAGACGTGCTAAAGAGAGACTTTTGGATGAAAATGTGTTGACAACTAGAAGGACTTGATTCTTTCCTGGCGGAGGCGAGGGTGATGATTTGTAGAGGCTTTATGAAAAGAAAAAGTTATTTGGATGGGAAGGGGTTGGTGAGAGTAAATGAACTCGGAAAATGGGCTCGTGTGAGGAGATACCAGGAGAGATTGACAAAGAATGGCAAAAATTGAAAATCAACAACACTAAGGAAGTGGGTCAGCAATGAGAGGTATTTAGGGAAACAATGCTGGCACGAGCGTGAGAAATGCGTGGCAAGCTGAAAGTGGAATGTGGGTGTGTGAGAAGGGGAAAATGAAGGTAAGATGTTAGTGAAAGAGGAAACAGAGGTGTATAGCTAATACCTGCACAGAAGGAAAGCGAGTGTTTCGTAGATGTACAAGAAGCAGCAACAAGGAAAGAGGAAGGTGCAGGGCTGATAAAGAGGAAAAAATAATAGATGAGGTAATGGGGTGAGAGAGTAGCAGAAAACATCAGGGAAGATAAGGAAATGCTTCGGGTGTACATCATTAGGAAAAAAACAGAACAAATGGAAACATTATTAAATGAGCGTATGGGAAAGTGGTAAGAGACAAAGACGTGATGAGCTGTAATATGTATTTTGAAGAACTGTTGAATGTTTTAGATGATAGAGTGGCAGACGTGGGAGTGTGTTGGACGTGGAGTGTGAGAGTCAAGGCTGGTAAAAGACTTAATATGAAATATGGCACATTGGGTGGAGTGGAAGGGATGCAATTGAATATGTCAAGGAAGGGTGTTGCAGTGTTGTTGATTAGTTAGGATCTCCATTATAGATATGGCTCAACGTGAGGTGACTGGCGGAATGCATGTACTGTGTAAATACATATATATACAAGGGAAACAAAAGGGAATGGCTGAGATACAGATATACTATTTTGTTGAGATTACCTGATAAGTTGTATGACAGAGCGGTGGGTGGCATGAACAGAGCATCAGACTGGAGAACGATGTGCCTTCAGGAGAGGTTGAGGATGTGTGGATCAGGTGTTGGCTCTGAGGAATGTGTGTCAGAAATAAACAGAGGGATTTGTATACGGCATCTATGGATCTGGAAGCATAAGACAGGGTTGAAAGAGATGCCAAGAATATTTGGTGTGGGAGGAAAGGTATTAGAGGCAGTGATGAGTTTTTATCAAGACAGTAAGACATGTGTGCGAATAAGGAGAGAGGAGGGTGAGTGTTTCCAGGTGTAGGGTGTTTGCGGCAGACGTGTTTAATGTCATCATGGATGTTTAATATTGGATTGCTCTGAGTTCACTAAATTCTTCATTCCACCCTCATCCTCACGTCCCCTTAACTTCACTAAGCTAGTTTTAAAGTCAGCTGTCAACCAGCCTTGAACCTAATTGATTTATCATGTGATCATTATGCCCTTCTTCATACACCCTCATCTTCGCAATACTCTTATTTCCGCTAAGATGGTTCAAAACCAACCTTGACGAAACTGTACTTTTCCACTGAGAGCCATCAAGGGAAAGAGAGACACACAACGCTATTATTCAAACACAGATTATCAGCGTTAACAAATGTCATCTGTCTGATTTTCTTCAAGTCTGTTTCTTACCACATCTGGTAATGCAAATAACCTCCATTGGATCGAATAGTCTGCTGCTGTTGTTTGCATATCTTTTTCTTATTGTCGTCCATATGTCCATCATTCCATAAGCTACAGACGTCCATCTGTGGCCTCCACTGGTCACGCTGTGGTTGCAACTTCTAACAAAGCGGCTGGCGTCCGTCTCCCCTGGCAACGGTTAGCTATCGATTTTCATTCCTTCGATCGCTTTTCTCGCCCAGTGGCCGCGCATTTTCATAGCACGTACAGTGCCCTCCTCACAGCAATACAAACCGCTACCATTTGTGTGGGGTGTGGGGACGGTTACTGCTAGGCTGTGGAGCCCACGACAGGGAGGCAATGGGGCGCATGGCTTAGTCGTTACCGTCCCCATCTCCCATGGTTGAGGTAGGCTTTCTTACACCCGTTTATCCAGGATCATCCGCCCAAACTGATGGCCCTCTGGCACCCGTGAGTGGAGGATACGTCATCCACCATTCTCTATCCAACCACGACTCTACGATGGTTCCTTCAGTAATCCCACAAACACAAAATGCTCTCTTTGAATATTTGTGTATCTTTATATGTGTTTATGCTTTTACGTGTGTGTTTATGTGCGTGCAAAAATGCTTGTGATTCCTTTGAGGACTTGTGTATATAGGGACGGGGCCTGGACCCTCAATGTGCCTCATCTCACAGCCTAACGTTTCGGTCATTATCTACCACGACCTCCTACCGCTGCTGCTATTGCGTGTGTCCCGGTCTGTCACTGTCCAGGTGCTTCTTCACTCCCCTCCAGGCCTAACAACTATGCACGACCTCTAAGTGTGACATTCCTCTTCATTTCTAAGATGAGGTCGACGCTAACCTCATCGTGACCCCGTGACGGACTTGAAAGGAATTATTATGTTTACCTTAATCTCCTTCCCGCCAAGGTAGGCAGTTTGAGGGCTTCTGTGTGTGTGTGTGTGTGTGTGTGTGTGTGTGTGTGTGTGTGTGTGTGTGTGTGTGTGTGTGTATTACCAATTTGTACTCTGCAGGGAAGGAGTATAACGTCCATTGTGCCTAATCTATCAACCATTCTCAACCATCATACAACTTTTAACATTTTTGAATACCCTCAGCGTGAACCATGTCTTCATTCAGTTTTTTCCATTCATCCACCACTGGTATAGTCTATAAGCACTTTTTTTTCAATATCTTCTAACGTTTCCTACTTAGTCTATTGCTATGTCCACTGATTGTTCTATTCTACATCTTTCAAACATTTATTCACCGTCTACGTCATCAGTCAAATTTAAAAACTAAAAGTTGTGATCATGTCACCCATCATTATTCTCTCTTCCATGGTAGTCAAATTCAAGGCATCTAATCCTTCCTTGTAACTCAGTTCTCTTTGTTCTGGTACGATCATTATTCCTCTCCTCTGGACCCTCTCTCTTAGCTCATGGTGCATTTGTAGGTGCAGCGACCAAACTTGAGACGCATACTCTAGTTTTGGCCTATTGTATGAGGTGAACAGCTTACTTGATATCTCCTAACTCCCGAACAGACAGTTGGGCTTCTTAACTAATCTAAGATGGGACTCTGGTGATAGGTTAGGGTCAATGTCTCCTCCTAATTCTATGCCACTCACAGATTCCTGCAGCTTGTTTCTTGCTAGATGATATTCATTTCGAGACCTTCTGTCACTGTGACACATCCTAATTACTTTACATTTTCTCCAATTGAACTTCATCAACCTATGTACCAGACCAACTTTGGAGTCTGTCCAGGTAGCCTTGTACCTTGATGCAACCTTCAACTTGTCTTAGTTTCCTCTTGACCACTGCATCATCTGCAAACATAACCAGATAGGAGGCCGTAACTTCAGACAATTCACTCACAAACATTATGGTGTGTAATAGTACTGGATAAGAGCCCCGGGGAACTCCCCTTATGACCATTTTTTGACATGCGTCCTTTGTTCCCTTTCATGAAGGCAATCTTCCATCCATCGTGGGTTTCAATGTTGATGATCCAATATCTTAATCAGCCTTGCACGCGGGACAGTGTCAAATGTTTTCTGGCAGTCCAGAGATATACAATCCAGTCAGCTTTCTCTTTCCCCATGTACTAAGCTCACTCTGTCAGGAAACTAAGAGGTTCGTTACGCATGACGTTCTTTCTCTAAGGCCATACTGGTCATCACTAAGGCAATTTCTCTCCTACAGTAAGATGTCCCTTTGTTTACTGATTATAATCTTTTCGAGTACCTTACAGACCACACTCATCAGGGTGACCGGTCTGTAGTTCACCGCCTCCACCTGGTCCTCTCTCTCTCTCTCTCTCTCTCTCTCTCTCTCTCTCTCTCTCTCTCTCTCTCTCTCTCTCTCTCATGTTGAAGGCTCCAGTCACGGACAAAAGTCTACACCAAGGTTAGGCTTTCACTGAAATAGAATTATGAGAGCGTAAAAGAAGAGACAAGGACTTTTATTTACGAATTTTGGAGAAAGAAAAAACCTGTCTTTTGAAATATGCCATGTCATAGTTATTGGACAAGATATGAGATGGTGTAGAGTTCCAAAGCTTCGGGGTGTAGGGGAAGAAACAATTATCAAAATAGCTCATCTTGAATTGCCAAAGGCCACATAATGCTCATGTGTCGCAGCAGCTTGTCGCATATTGCGTGGTCTAGCTTGTGGTGGGGGTACACAAGCAGCCAGCACTCAAAGCAAAAACCAAAGTAATACCTACAGAAGAGGGAGAGTGAACCAACACTGCAGCGTAGGGCAAAGAGATTACATTTGGAAGTTAGCCTAGGACAGTTTATTTAGTCGGACCGCTTTCGACTCACCTCCGTCAAGTAAGGATGTAGCGGTGGTACCAAGCCAGATGTGAAAGCAGTACTCCAGTCAAGGTCGAATCAAAATCCTTTGTATAAAAGGAGCAACTGTTTAGAAGAAAAGAAGTTTCGATAAGATTCTAACCAAAACGTCCAGTTTCTTTGAGGCAGACTTAGCTATTCCTGTAATGTGGGGTTTTCAAGAAAGACTGGTGGATATTACAGTAATGTTCATTGATTCAAGAGGTGGAATTACATAGCCGTCAAAGGAGAGACGAGAGTTGTGAGGCGTTCTCGATAGAGAGATGGGTAGAAACTGGGTCTTGGAGGCATTAAACTAGGTTTCGTCTACCCCACTGAGATATTATGTCAGCGTCAGGTATGTCATATATTTCATATGGGTGTTGGGTGTGTCACATAACCTAACGCGAGTATCAGGTGTGCCACAAACTCTTACTCAAATGTCACATGTGTCACTACTCCCACACGAGTGTTAGCTGAATCACATAGTCTCACACGAGTGTCAGCTGTGTCACATTCCTACACGACTATCAAATGTGTCAAATACTCATACACGAGGAACAAGTGTGTCACATACTCCTACACGGGTGTCAAGTATGTCATACTCTTACACGAGAGTCAGGTGTGTCACATACTCTAACTTGTACGTGTCATAAATACCATGTCTAAGTCTTGATCTCTTGATGGTAGCAGATTGGACGCTGACGTATTTCCCCAAAAAGTGATAAAGTGATGCCAAACATAAACTGATAAAATGAATCTTGGATGAAATGGTAGCCACAATCATCCCTTTTTATTTACTTTGTTCTATTATCCAATTATTTATCCAGTTCTTATCACAATCCCATGGCCCTGCCGGTAACAAGTGACTTTATGTAACGTACAGAATTTGAGAATTTTCACCACTAAAGACTATGAATAAAACTGCTTCTGACTAAGTGTTATGGACGTCTTCTACAGCCTGAAAACCCGAGGAAAGTGGGTGACATCAAAAAGATCTCACCAATGGGGTCATAAGGTAAGGGTTGTGCATAGTAATGGTGTCAACACAAGTGTTTACTTGTGTGAGACAGATAACAAGATAACAACGCCACACATCGCGAGGCTGGCGACTTTTTCCCTGTATAAATCCATCTTGAAAACTACAGTTACTGAAGCAAAAGATAACAATAATCCTAAAATCTGGGCTTGGTAACTTTATATATATATATATATATATATATATATATATATATATATATATATATATATATATATATATATATATATAAGGAAAAAATTTCTAATAAGTTCAGATGTATCGTAACCAGATTTTTAGACAATTCATCAAGCATACTTCAGGTTACTGTTAATGTAACAGCTTTATGATGGTCAGGTAATAAGAAATATTCATACGAAAAAAAGAAAAAAAAAAAATGGGGTGGGAAGAGTGAGTGCTGGTGGTGGTTGCAAGGACGCGCAGCCTAAATGCTGCCGGGTGACGTAGTGGCTAAGATTGGGTAGGGTCTGGGAGCACCAAGACCTTCGGTAAGTATATACAACGTTATGGACGATGTGAACAGTTCACATAGCTTTTTCTTTTCTTTCATTTTTTTTTTTTTTCATATTACCTTGGGATTTGAACGCCGGCCGGTGAGATTCCAAGGTCGTTACGCTACTCGCATCACTGCAGGGGAACAGAGGGTGATTATCTAACAGCAGGGCTATCGGACATCATATCTTTAATAGTACTAATATCAGTGATAAGGAAGCCAGCAGGGGTGTACCAGTGTTGATAATACTGCCATTGGAAGAAGTGGCAGTCATGAGAGTAGGAGGGAGAGGTAGCAATGATGATAATGATAGTGATTGAGGAATTACTGGTAATCCTTGTAGTTGTAGAAGCAACGAGTTTGTAGTTATATATATATATATATATATATATATATATATATATATATATATATATATATATATATATATATATGTGTGTGTGTGTGTGTGTGTGTGTGTGTGTGTAAATTTGGAGTGGTGAATAAACGCAGGGAAGAGCTCCTGAGTATATTCTTGTAATGTTTCGGCTTGAGCAGTAATCTTCCTCAGAGAAACTATGTAAGGTACAAAGATGCAAGTCTATACACATATCCCCACAATAGAGCACTACCTCGCCAGACGCCGCTCCCTGATCCTTATTCTTGGTCGGCTGTGTTACTCAGTCCTCCACCGTGTTTTTCTGGTTCCTGTGACCGACATCTTTGCCGCTGGTCCCGCCCAATGTATAAAGCCTGCGTGACGTCATATTACCCCATCCGCGCACTGTAAGCAGCTTCCATAGCTTTTTTTACTTGCTTGCATAGCCTCTTCTGCACTATATTTGCCTATTGTTACTTCCGCGCACTGAAAGCAGCTTCCATAGCTTTTCATACTTGCTTGCATAGCTTCTTCTGCACTATATTCGCCTCTTGTTACTTTGGTAGGTGTACGCACTTGTCTATGTGGCGACAGACGCATTCGATGTCCTATGATGACGGATATCAGCTTCATGTTCGCTGATC
Source organism: Panulirus ornatus (assembly GCF_036320965.1). NCBI lineage: Eukaryota > Metazoa > Arthropoda > Malacostraca > Decapoda > Palinuridae > Panulirus > Panulirus ornatus. The sequence goes on from NC_092226.1 coordinate 19,400,808, forward strand.
TTGTTAACAATACCCCGCCCTGTTTCCCCATAACATGGGGCCAGACATCCACAACATGGTAGTGCACTGTATATCACTCTATCTTTGTTCATACTTTTTCAGCTGCTTGTTTTAAACTCATTTCCTATCCTCATCTCCGACGATGTAGCAACGTCCAACCCCGTCTTCTGTTAATATCTATCCACATCCGAGGTTTTCTTTGAACTGGGGACTCTTATATACTTCATATTTTTCTCTGTGCCGTTCTCAGTATTCCTTCTGTGCCTTTCTGATATGATATTGGCCTTCTACTTGAGGTTAATTGAAAGTCCTTCAGGGTAACGTACCTTCTTGAACACCTCAATGAGGCGTGTGCAAGTACGTATTCATCACTGTATATTCTGACTGCCCTTGAGAAGAACACAATCATCACCCAAGATTTTGATCTCTCGTTGAGTGCAGATAGATAATGAATAAAGTAATTCCTGTTGGTGGTTTTCCAGTATAATGAAAACTTTACACCCTGGGCAGACCTCCATTATGTCATGTCCAAGAGAAGGCAATATCTACTGCCGTTACGTCGATGATATCTTTGTGTGCACAGACAGCGAGAACACCCTAGAGCTGCTAAGAGGAAAGATGCGAGAGGTAACAGGCTTCCAAATTCCCCGTAAAGAGAAGTACTAACGAACGTATCTCTGGGTTCTTTGACGTCTGTGTAACAACTGAGGGACAGCAATTTCTTACTGACATGTCTAAGAAACAGAGGGACGCAGGCCAGTGTCTAAATGTTGAGGGAGAGTGTACCAACAGCTACAACGATAGCGTTGTACGGGCATACATCGGCAAAGCCTTGCAAACACGGTCCTCGTGGCCATTCCTGAACCAGGAATTACACACAGGATACGTCAGATTCTGGTCAACAATGGATCCTCGAACGCTAATTTCGACGACATTCTGAGGAAACGTCTACACAGGTACATGACATCATCTCCATCGTAACACCATCACTCCAGTATACAAGCAAGATGATCAATAATCAAGAAAATCGTAGCATTACCACAGTGTACCCCCCTATGAACAACGACAAAAAGCTGAGATCTGTCGGGCCACAAAAGCCCCAAATCAGCCAATCTTATCGTGTGTACCAACACCGATGCCCCTCACGACATTGTGGTTAAGGTCAATGTGATCTACCAATACCTCTGTGTAGATGGGAAGTGTGCAACCCAAAATGTACGCTGCACTGGTCAGACTAGCTGTACCCTGAGCTGATGCATCATTAAACACATTGATAAAGGGGCGCCTAGACAAAACTACTGGCGGGAACATGGTATGATGACCCTTACAGCTGATGATATGCGAAGAAACACCTGTGTCATCGCATCAAGCACGGATACCGACGCCCACAAGTTTGGAAGTTGTCCATATACGTGACATAGGTCCGACAGTCAGCATACAATCTATTCATGATCGCCACAATACCCCCATTTGACGGTCGACCAATTCGACGGCGAGTAGTAGAAGACTCCCCGTCAGCGTAACCTGCTGCACCAAGGTCACAATACCTGACCAGGGGCCGGGGTGGCATCTGGCTCTCTCACACCCGGCACCCGACCTGCCTTATATACTGTCATACTGTCCCGCGGGACTAGTCTTTAGTGCTAGCTCCACCTTCCTATCATTGAAGTTGTTCCGCGAGGCTATTAAACTGATGAACAGAACAGTCTCGATGAGGATCTTCTCGCTCCAAAGGAGTCTATCATTTCCCTACTCCTACGCGAAGTGCTGCCTCGACGCTGCAGGAGTCCTACAGAAGAGACCGAGCGGTTCTATACTTATATTCTTTAGATACTCATAGAAAGAAGGATTCTCTTAACAAAGTCCCACCTCAGTTTCCTTGGCATTCAGTTCTTCGCAACAAACAACTAGACCCTTTTCATTCCAGATCGTTTCATTATTATCCATAAACCTCCAAGTAGAAATGGGAAGCTTCCCAGAGCCTCAGTCCAATACGTACAAGGACAAAATTCAAAAAGCAACCATTGGATACTTTCGAGATAGTTCGTGATACGGGAAGAAATCAGAAAATTATATTCTAGTGTGGTAAGAGCATTTAGCCTTAGAGGTGATTTACAGAAAAATATCTGTAAACTTTTCATTTCACTAAGGAGACGCACATGTCAAGAGAGGACTTGAAGCGAAGTGATTATCAAGTCTGCTCTTAAACGTATCTATAATGTTGCTTTAAACTACTCCAACTGGTAAATCATTATGGTCATTAAGCCGTTATAATAATTTTGCTGGTTCACCGCTGTGCTCTGTGATGTCTATCCTTTTATTTTTCAAGCAGGGTGAACAAAACTGGACACAATGTTCCAGTATTCCAATTGTAAAGAAAGAGGACAATTTCTCAAGACTTAAAACGACAGCCTTAAAATTGACACCAGGAATTTCGTCAGTACTCCTTACTGCTTCTGTGCACTGCTTACTTGGGTTCAGGTCACCAGAGGTTATTACACCCAAGTCTTCTTCCCATTCAAGTTTCGCAGCTCAACAGAATTCACTGGGCAGCTTGTCTTCATGTGTTTACTAGTGATATGTTCAACTCTATACTTATCTATTTACTGAACTTAATTTGCCGTCTGTGAGCCAAGTCTATCTATTTCTTCGTTAGTTTGTCGCTGTAGACGACGTTCAACTTCTGTTTTTAGATTTTCTTCCCACCTTAATATCGTCTGCAAATGTTGATATCTAACAACGCAGCTCATTATCAATATCAGTAATATCTATGAGAAAGACCCTGTCCCAAAACTGATGATCTCTGTGGTACATTGTTATTATGCCTAACTATTATGAGGTATATGGCCAGTCAGCCAATTCCTTGACCATTAGTTAAAACTCAATCGATATCATGTCTCACTTTATGTTAATAACCTTTGATACGATAATTATAAAATGCTCTTTAAAAACTAAATATATTGATAACTGATTTACTTTCATTATACTTGTTTATCACAGAAAAGACATCAAGCAAATTTGTCAGATGTGAACAACTTGGGCGAAAAACATGCTAAGAATCGCTAATGTAGTGGTCCTCTGATTTACGATTTTGTCACGAATGTTGGTTTCCGTAAGCGTACCGCCAGCGGCAAAGGTTACGCTAATTGGACGATGATTTTCAGCAAGGGACTTAAACTACATTTTTTTTTTTTTTCAATGTTGGTGGTACACTGACAGACTCCCAGCCCTCTAGAGCTCTTCACGAAGGAAGGGACTTCTTGAAAATAGCAGTCAGGGGATCAACCATCTCATTTTCGCCTCTTTCATTGTCCTCGGATAAAACTTAACACACACAGCCAGCAATGTTACTGTCCTTAATGGTCCAAGGATAGTTCAATCAATAACGAGTGCCCGACTGAACCTGAACTGAACAAGGGTCTTGAGGAAGGGGAGCCAGCGGAATATACCCGAACTGAACATGTTCAAAAAAAAAAAATCGAATATGTTAATTTCGATTAAAATGAATTACCTGCAATATTTGTATTGTTTTTCTGAGTTTGAATTTCCTTATATATTGAAATAACACCGAGTTTAGCGTTAAATAGGACAAAAAACGCCGAAAAACGTGCTAAGACGCTAAATACGAAATTTAGACGCAAGATAGCAATAGAAAGCGCTCGATCTAGCGCCAAAAGCGCTAAGTTGGCAACTCTGGACCAGCCACCGTTTCCAATCCCGGATCCGGTTCTTTCCAAGGAAGGTCGACCTTCTCTTGATATAGACGATCCCTCTGTGAGAGTCTGGGAAGATTCTTTAACCGGATGAACGTTGCCGATAGGAGCAGAGAGAGGAAGAGGATCAGGGTGGAAAAGCAATATAGCCCGAGCTACGGTTGAGAGAGATGCGGGTGGGAACATACATGATCGCTGATGTGGTTTGACGGAAGCACCACGAAATCATGCAGCCAGGTGGAAGAGGGATGAAACTTGGATTGTTCATTTCTGAAGGAAACACAGGAGTCCAGTGCTTCGACCGTGCTTCACTGAGATGATAACTGTCCCGGTCAAGGTACGGAGACCCCAAGATACAGGCAGTATCACTGGCCACAGAGGCAGGACACCTACATACGGAGGAGTACGTTGACCTCAGTAACTCGAAGATGTGAAGTTAAGGGTGATTATCAGAATCTTTTCACTTAACTTTCGACTGTTCCCGAGGAGGAGGAGGAGGAGGAGGAGGAGGAGGAGGAGGAGGGGGAAGCTCCCGTCTCCTGAGCCTAACTGGTGCGAGAGAAAAGAAACTAGGATTTGCTTAGCATTCACGGCTGTTTCACCTACGCTGTGGAATGTTGTATGGGGAAGCCAAGCCAACTCTCTGTGGGATAATGTCAGTGTTGGAGGCACAGGGCTTAGCATTGTGACTCTTCTTTTATATTTATGGCCTTTACATTGGAAATTATGAATTTACTTTGTGCAGACAGAAGACAGATCAGGGGCAGAGGGTCCAACCTTTGCTTCTGAACTCGCAACCATTGGTCAACAGCGTGCCCTAGATACCCAAAGATGTCCTAAGATACTAAGATACACAACCAACAGCAGCAGGAGTCGTAGCTAGAGCACGGTGCCGAGGTCATCCAGGATACAAAGATACATATAAAGAAAGAATTTCCCATACCGAGGGAAACACTAGTGGCAAGAAACAACAGAATGACAGTGGCGCGCCTAAGTATAAACAAGACGAAACCGAGGATATGGATCGATAGAGTAATATGGAAAGAGAAATTGATACTCCTATTCAAAGCAAAATGGATTTACTTAAAGGGCAGAATAGATTTTAGGTACGTATGAAGCTGTTACAAAACCTGGAGAGAGACAATGTCCGAATAAGAGAAGAGACTATGAGGATAGATGATGAGATGAAGAATTGGAGAAACTTCTCCTTGATTATATGGAAGCATTGAAGACTAGGAACGTTCAGATGTCCGTGGCAACCATGGATGATGACCATGAGATACATAATCAAAAGGTTCCATAATACTCTGATGATGAAGGCGATGACTATAATAGTGGAGTACATAAGGTGTATCTAAACATGGATGAGGATAGTGAAGGATAGTGTCTTGGATATTGTTAGTAATAGGCTTTTGAAGGTAGAAATATCAATATCTTTAGGAAAAAAGGTCTTATGATACGCTATAGACAGTAATATAAAAGTAATGGTTTTTGCAAGAAGCTTTGCAAGATTGCTTTAAAATTGGTGGGTTTAACAGTCTGTGTACACAGAAGGGAGAACAAGCGAGATTGTAATAACCTTCACCTAAGACAACACTGAAGTGTTAGGGTATAACACAGTGTACACAGGAGAGGAGAATGAGCTCTTAAAAGTTACTAAGAGTTGATGATACATTTTCAGCTTTAAGGGTTAGGTTTACAAACAACCAGAGAACTGTGATTAATTTTTTTTTCTCCCCTAAATGGCCATGAGAAGAAATGCATGTACTACGTCAGATACAATGAGGAAAAAATAATATGTTCATACTTACATTCTGTTGTTGAACTTCACCAGTCTTCAAATCATGAGGATGAAGGTGGTTTTGGTGCACATCGCCGGCATAAGTTCCTAATTGAATCTTGTGATAGTCCAGGTCAAGATCTGATGAGAATATCAACTTTTGAAAATTTAAGATTAAAGTAGTGGGAGATAAACCGTCCACAATAGCAATGGAGGAAGACATGATCTTGTGTTCGTGGGAAATGGTGAGGAAGTTGGCTGGAGGCAAGGAACAGAATCATTGAATGTATAAACAAATGATTTGGACATTTTATGACAAATAGGACTGAGCTTTTTCTTAATAATCTGGTGGAGGAGATTCAAAACTGGTGTGACAAGGGAGGGGAGAGGTAGAGTAACAAAGAAAATGTACAAGGACAATCCACACATTAAGGAGGCCATTGTACTTAGGAGAATAAGTTATGAATATAACTGTAATAATAAGGAGCTCAGGGATTTACATAACATTACCAGCTGGAAGAGTTTATAAAGATGATCTCACTAAGCAAGTAAGAGATGACTCATGGCATGAATTCAAGGAAAATATCATTAAACAAATGACAAAACCTGAGATGTGGAGAAAAACGCTAAAAATTATAAGGAAAAATAACACAAGATCATATCTTAATCCATATGTTGTTCCTGATCAACCAGCTGACAAATGGGAACATTAAAGTTGTGTTTATTCTCTACCAGATGACATTAAACAGGGACAGACTCTTTAGAAACAACTAGGGAGTGAAAAAATGAAACTTTATTACAAAATTGGTTAGACAATCCTTTTGAGATAAATGCCAAGGATTTTAAGTATACGAATATATCATAAAAGAGGATGGGATAACCTTGTCTACACTTGATACTCTGATGTTAAGGGAAGACCCTTTAAGAATACTGTCTACTATAACCCCACAACAGATGAAGCAGGACAACTGGCTGTGTCATGGAAGAAAACGATGGTCATGACCATATCGGGGGGTGCTGGGGTGAGGAGTGTGGATGAGTGATGTGGGCTAATACACCTTACTTTCTGTTGTTTGGGTAAGACGTTGCAGAGAATATCTTTAAAATCTCGTTAGACAGCTGGACTTCGTGAGGGTTACGTGGGAAAAGGCCACTGCCTACGTTTTAGGAAGTAGAGACAAATTACTTAACATTATCAACTGTAAGGAAGCATTTCAGTAAGGCTAGTAGCCTAAATGTTGAAGGAGTTAGCCAAGAAGGGGATGGAAGGATGTTCCTTAAAATGGACGAAGACTTATATAACAGGAAGAGTAACTAGAGTGATATTTCAAGTGTACTCAAGAGGATATCATGTACAGAGAAGAATGTTCGCTACTTCTCGTTCTTATAATCAATATTACAGCAGAGAAAAATATGTCACCTGGTAGTAAACAAACAGATGCTGGTGATGTCTAGAGACATAACAATAGCTTGTATAATCGGGAAAACTAAAACGAGTCAAGTAATTTAAGTAATTGGTTATAATATTTTGATAATGGGAATAACCTAAAAAAAAAAAGTGCAAGGATTTATGACAAGTGACGTGCAAGGATTTATGTGACATAAATCCATTGGTACCCAAGTAGTTATGTAAGATCTGAATACTAAGTGGATTAGGTCTTTAGTTGTTTATGTTTCTGCAAGATCAGTTACAAATAAACAGAAAGTAATAAAAGATGATAATTTAGAACAAAGCTCTTACGGTGGCACCTAATGCACCCAGGTGAACATGATCAGGCACAGTAGTGTAATATCAGATGTAAAATACTTAAGAGACCAGACGTTTACTGATGATGTGTATGAAGGATTAATTAGCAAGCTTGAAACAGGATCAAGGTAGTTGTATCCCTTATGAACCACTGTGTTGGTGAGGAAATATCCAAGAAATATTTATGGTGAGGAAGCGCATACTGTCAGTGATCTTAGAAGTGAGTATGAAAATATTACTAGATATGTGAATGACTGTTGTTGGTGAGTAGGCAAATGCTATCCAACTTGGATAAAGAAAATCATGCAATGACTTAAATGCGATGACGTTTTTGATACTGAAGAATAAGTCCAAGATCATGAAGGAATTTGCGACACAGAAAAATGAGTCGAGGTAAAAAAAAAAAAATATAAGTGGCAGAATGAGTGATGGAGTTTCCCCAACAAAAGCAGAACTAGTTGATGTTATTCAGATACTAAGGATGAAAAATGAATAAACTCTTGAAATGATAAACTGATAACAAGTGACTCTAAATGTGACCTTGAGAAACTAAAAAAAAAAAAAGAGAATGTTATGGATCGAAATATTCTTCTAAATTCTCACTAAATTACATTTAGTGTTGACAATCTAGCAAATACGGAAATTAATATTATGTACCTCTTGAGTACCTTGTGTATGTTAGACTGGTTGCGAATGTATTGGCAAATACCATGGCAAAAAATTGATGTAGGAGGAATTACACAAACTTTAATGCCCCTAAACACGTTGGATAAATAAGGGGCACTTTCACAAGGGCATCTAGAGAGAATAAACTATATAGAGGTGTAGGATAGCATGTATTTGGAAAGGATAGGCGTAGAGATGTTACTGAGGCCATATTTGGACGAGAGTAGAAAACTGGATTAGAGTAAGGAATGTTATGTGCACGAAAGATGTTTTACGGTGGAATAGAATTGCCTAATGTCCTTTCACAAGCATACTATCAAGAATGTAATATACCGTAGAGGTCTAAGATAACAGGAGGTAATGATGAATGATGCCATGAGTTGGTCAGAAGGAATTAACGAGGTTGTTAAACTCTGGAAATAATGTTAACGTGATGCTCACGTGTACTGAACTTCTGCTTGAAATTGGTAATCTGTTAACGATTGCATTGTGGATGGAGCCCCTATTGATTGAGAGTAACATTCTTGAAACGAATTCGAAACAAATTAGAATGTAGGAAAATCACACGTAATTACAGCATGAAATGCCGTTGAAATTGATGGACCCCCCAAGCGCAAAACGCTGACGTAGGACATCTCGCTACCCTTGGCAATACTGCTCAGCCCACCAGTGTTACTAACGTAAACTGCGGAATAGGAAACTGCCTGTAAAGACGGATGCTGCATTACGTACTTAGTGCAATTTCCATTTTTCAATACACGTGTTACGTGATACGTTCATCTGTCAATACTTAGGAATATGTTCCTTGTTCGAACTAAATATAAGAAAATGAAACAGCATAGTCGATATGGCAGCGTACTAGCAGTGCCACATATGACAAGCTTATATATTGTAAGTGTTGTCAGAACCTTAATATTGTAGAATTAGCCTGTTTTCCTAATTTTTCATCACACGTGTTTGACAGCCTTGTCAATAAGCATCTATAATTTACAGGTCTTAAGTATCAAAAACAGTTACAATAATATATGTTGCCAATCTGGCAACAATCCGGACGCGACCTCGGAAACTCACATATATACAACGTGCATCGTCTCCGAGATGTAGTAATACATTGGTTGAGGTTATACTCGTTAAACCTCTAGAAACACTCCAGCTGGTCAAAACTTTTTAAGATTTCTGACAGTTATTACAATCTAAAAGAACAACTGTGTCAGTGTCATTTGGATAAAAGAAGTCTATTCTGTACGGACTGAGAGTGCAGCAAGTAATCACAGTTTCCGCCGTAAGTCACCCGAACTTCATAAGACGTTCGCTGGTACTTAACCGTGTCGGACGCAACTACAACTGTACTTCTTCCCTGTACAAGTTACATTTGAAGACAGGGGTCGGTGGCAACAACGGCAGAGCAGACGATGCCGCCAGTGATTCAAGGTTCCCCCGTCTCTCTCTCCTCCATCACGGAAGAGGGTAAGGACAGAGCGTTATAAGACTTAATTTTATTATATATTCTTATGTAGCTTTGTAGACCTAGGCACTAGACAGGATTGTATAATTTGATAAGAGACATTGGTGGAGTCTGTGTATAGCTAATATACAAGTGAAGGAATGAGTACTAATCAACTAGTTACTTCGTTATGATGTGTATGCATACGTTATCCTGCTGGTCATTTCTACCGGCTGTCGTTATTGATTTAATTCTGGAAGCTTGTCTAATTAGCCATGTGTATACTGCTGATTTGGGTGGATTGCTCGGCAGACCCCGTTGGGGTGACTGGTCGGCTAATACACCTTTGTGCATTTAAATAGTAAAAGATTAAAAAGCATTTTGATGGATGATTACTAACTTACAGTGGCAGATCAACGTTAGAATATCGAAGCTATCATGCTAACATCTGTAATGTTAGAAAAGATGGCTTTAGAAAGTGAGCCCCCAATATATATATATATATATATATATATATATATATATATATATATATATATATATATATATATATATATCGCTTAACGTTATATCTTGTCAACAGTTGTTAGTTACGTACGGGGCAACAGGAGTGTAAAACTCTAATTCACTCATCAGTTCGACAGAGATGTCAGAATAAACCAACCAAAATACAGAATTTAACGAGAAACATTAAAAACGATTAAAAGTACGTTTGTACTGTAATGATGATGATGGTTGAACTGAAGAACATGAATAAACTACGTGATAAATGCAGACATTATACGGAAAGTTAGAAGTTGTATGATAATGAGAATGTTCAGAGATGGGGCCCCAAGACTAAAACCCTCCCCATGCAGAACAAGAACACACACACACACACATCTTAAATAGGTAACATCAAGAAGACTCTCTCTCTCTCTCTCTCTCTCTCTCTCTCTCTCTCTCTCTCTCTCTCTCTCTCTCTCTCTCTCTCTCTATTTTATTTTTTATACTTTGTCGCTGGCTCCCGCGTTAGCGAGGTAGCGCAAGGAAACAAGAGGAAAGAATGGCCCAACCTACCTATGTATGTATATATATATATATATATATATATATATATATATATATATATATATATATATATATATAACGCTACATCACTAACGCGGGAAATGGCGAATAGTTTAAAAGAAAAAAAAAAAAAAAAAAAAAAAAAATATATATATATATATATATATATATATATATATATATATATATATATATAACCTGCACCATACTATGATTAATAATCCCCTTTTCAAAAAACCCCATGTATCGCATACGAATGTGTCATATAGTTAGCCACTAACATATTAATGGTCAACATGCACAGGTTCGCATTCTGGGTGCGGCAGTTGGCCTACAGCCAATCCAGCTGTTCATCCTTCCCTTGGGGCTGGTCGATAAAGAGGTACCTGGCTAAGGTTGGGAGGTTTTTTTGTGTGTGTATACACATGAGTAAAATACATGCTACGTACATAAGGTTGAGAAACGGGGCGTCACGTGGATGAAACTTCGTAAAACAGTAAGCAGAAAGACAAGTTCTCTCTGAACATTCACGGGCACCAATTTTGGATTAGACAGGAAAGCCTTTAGTGCCTTCGACAAAGTATTCATCCGCTCTTTCCTAACCTACACCTCACCTGCCAGGTCATCCACTTTGTCAAAAGCAAACAGACATGCAAAATGCTTTATACAGATCACTCAGAACAAGCACCGACATTCAGTACCTGTGTGAAATATACAAACAACAAAAAACTCCCATTAGAATCTTATACTCGGCATACAGTTCTTTGCAGCAGCAAGACTAAACCCTTCCCACCCAAACCATTTCATAAGCCATCACAAATCCCCAATTGGAAATCAAAATCTTACCTCGACTCCATACTTTAGCATTCCCCCTCTCACAGCAACATCCTCTTTGACAAAACATGCATGCTTTAATGACGACAAACATTAAACAACAGCCCTGCTATTCCAGTCTCTAACTCAACCAAAAAAATTACACCCGTCTGAAATTACACTCCCCAGAAACGTACGAAGTATACTTTCTCGTCTGCGTTTTGGAGACTACTACCTCATTACAACATAATTCATCGTGTCACGAGCCCTCAATACCCCAAGTACACCTTCCATACTGAGGACACCAGCACCACACACACCCTACAAAGACCAAAACACCACGGAACCTCTTGACCTGCAATCACGCCCAATAGAAACGGATCCTAGGCAGGACACACACACACACACACACACACATATAGTTCGGTATTACCGGACTCTGTCTGCTCGAGTTTAAACCGCAAGTGAAAAGACACCTTTGAGGTGGCTGCATCATTGGGAGTAATCTCGTCAAGAATTTCTCTTTAATGGAGACCGCATTTTCCTGCTACTAGAGGTAGCACTGCCTTTGGAAAGGCGTCATGGGTAATGCCAGGATTTTTAAAAAGAAGTCCTGGGGTGAATATGATTAAGATAAGGATAGGTGTCCATCTATCGCTGAGCTACCATAGGGGAACAACTGAGCCTGTTGTGAACCTGCAACTCGGTCTGGGACTCGTACACGGGCCTACTAATCCTGATTTATAAATACATAGACATGTAATTTTGTGCATGACCTCCACCTTATAATTCCCATAGCATGTATAGGAATATTTCTTATGTTTTTAAAACGATATGAATATATGTGTGTGTACAGAGGGTCTAACGAGAGATATCTTGGACTGTTTCAGGAGGGGCAACATCGTAGTCCCAGCATAGACTGCCGTTTGTGTGGTAACGTTGATATATATATATACATTGACATTCATCACCATTTTCGCTACTTTTAACTGGAAAGAACTATTACATTACATTGAATGAACACTTTTTTTTTTTACTTAAGTTTACTGAATGTGTTGTCTTGCCGCATTGTCGGCGCCTACGTATTTGTCAGGTTGAAAGTAATGTGTGTTGGAGAGGGTTTTTGTGATGGCTTCATATCTCTCTGTGATGATTGCAGTTCTGTCATTAGATTATACAGCAAACTAATTTGTCTGAACTTGTCATATTTGCTACTCCAGTGAAATATGAAGGTATGTGTACGGTGTGCTTGCAGTGGCGGCGCCACCTGTGGACAAGATTCAGGCTAAGTCCTGATGCTCTGAGGTGTCCTCCATAGACGGACAGCCTCGCCCGTAAGCTTTATCAGTCACACAGACGTGGATGGCGGCAGCCGGTCGCCGGCCAGGGTTACCCGGGTAGCTTAGTGGTTGGGTAGCCTTACAGTTGCCATGGTCACAATTTTTTTTTTCTCGGTAATTCCTGCTTGTGGCTGCTTGTTTCTCTGCTGCCATTAGATGGAGCTCCGACCTGTGAGAACTCGTAGCTTAGATGTCGCATGTGGGGTTCTTGTAGATTGCTTTGTAGTTGGTGCTGGTATCTGCCGCCAGTGGCCGTAGTTGCTGTTTGATGCTGTGCCTGTGTAGTTGCTGACCTGCGGTTCTTCAGTGATATTGCTTGTGGCCATTATAGATGCTGCCTCTGGGTACATATCAGCGCGTGTGACTGCCGCCCCCTCACTTAGCTCTGACGTCAGTAAAGGTTTTTGCAGTGCAGCTCCCCCACCACTCCCGACACTCTAGCCTCTTAGTGATGGGCATTATGTCAAGGGATCACATGATCCATGTAAACAAGTCAGAGATGAAATGAGATGTCCAGCAAGAGATCTGTAGCAGTGGACTACAATATTAAGATCATCCACGAGAATGATTACCCAGTCTCACTTGACCATCTGCTTCACCGTGAACATTCGACCTCACCAGCAGTGCTGTAAATGTTAGTCAACTTCACAGAGATTATACTGACAAATGGCACCAGCCGGCCACCAGGAGCTGATCGGTAATATAGAATTACCGAGGAAGAATTGAAATGATTGGAAAAAATATGGCAGAAGATTTTAAGCCCAGGACCGAGGGTGCTGCAGTTCAGTAATCCACAATGAAAATGGAGACACTTTACAAGTGGAGAGGTATTGTGTGAGATTTTAGATGACAGCTTGGCTGGACACTTCTATTTTTGACACCTCTTGAACAATATCATTGGAACTCTATGCTAGACCGGTCGGCTCACGTTGTATAGTGGTTAGACTTGTGAACCAGAAATACCGTAGAAACATGCGTTCGAGTCGCACACAAAAGGTTGAGGCGGGGCGACACGAATGTAGTAAATCACTCTCGAAATACACCAATGATAATAACCCCACCCATCCTTGCATGCCGTAAGCCCTCGCCCACGTATCACATGACCGGGGGATTCCTGTCTTGCCTCACCAGACGACTTGCCACAACCTACAACGTTTGGTGAAGGTCAGCCGCCCATGGCGGAACGTTAGTGACCGTTACACCAGCGTCCGCAACGCCGCTGTTGCTGTGGAGGTTTTATGAATGTATTTGATTCCTGGTAGCAGCGTCCATGCCGTTTTTTCAGTGAATAATATATATATATATATATATATATATATATATATATATATATATATATATATATCCCTGGGGATAGGGGAGAAAGAATACTTCCCACGTATTCCCTGCGCCTTAGAAGGCAACTTAAAGGGGAGGGAGCGGGAGGCTGGAAATCCTCCCCTCTCGTTTTTAGATTTTCTAAAAGAAGGAACAGAGAACGGAGGATATTCACTCAAAGGCTCAGTCCTCTGTTCTTAACGCTACCTCGCTAATACGGGAAATGACAAATAGTATGAAAAAGAATATATATATATATATATATATATATATATATATATATATATATATATATATATATATATATATATATATATATATATACAAACATAGTTCATGGAAACGCGTACCTTCATAGAACATACAAAGCTCCAACAGCCAGGATCGAACCCGGGACCCCTGTGCAAGAGCTGGGAATGCCCATAGCCTAGCGGTTAGCATTCCCGCCTCTTGCACAGGGGTCCCGGGTTCGATCCTGGCTGTTGGAAGTTTGTATGATATATATATATATATATATATTTTACGAAATCCCATTATAGAAAATAAAGCTAGCAAACCACTCATGGGGTTAAACAGCGCAAGGTCTATTTTGGCACGGGTTGCGTACCCACTTTGGCATAACTAAATGGAGTACAGAAATATATTTGTCTGATTTCTCGTTGGAAGAATGCTGTTTTTACTCATTGTAGATACCCGAACAAAGGAGTAACATGAAGGAGGAAGCTTGGGACGGGTGCAGTATGAGACGTTCCCTGTGCCTCCACTTCCACATTAGTTATTTACATGACCTTTGTGCTCAAGGAGGGAAGTGAACAGTGAAAAGATTAAGTAAATCACTGAAGGTCATCAAAAGAAAGTGTGTTGATGCGGTGTGTGGTAAATCTATCTGATCCTAAACTAAAATCATGTACAATAACTACGTAATTCAGCCTTTCCTCCTCTCTTCCGACCTGATCAATCAGCACAAAACTCCAACTGACAGAGTCACTATTTCACTACGTATTCTTTCCTAATTCATCTTTGGATGATTCCATGATTAATCCTCCCACTGAACCTATGCCATCTATAATTTCCTCTCGCATGGTCTTCCGACCACAGCAAGGTGTATAACCCAGATTACATATCTCCTCGAGTCGTGAGATAGTATGCTGAAGACTCTAGAGCAGGGGTTCCCTGCCTTGGTAACATATACCCTCAAGGATACATTTGCACTTCTCAAGGGGTACAAAGTAGAGGTCTGAGAGTAACCATAATATTCAGTGTACACCATGAGTAATGTAGAACATAAGCAATTTAGAACACCCTCGTTACTAATCAGTATAAAATCGTTGAATAATCTCGTACAGATTTCATAATAAAGTGATATAAAACCAGTATCATGTTATCAATTTCTAATCCTTAATGTTTAGGGGCACATGGGAACCTGTCAGAATGCCCAAGGGGTACAGAGGAACAAAAAAGGTTCGGAACCCCTGCTCAAGAGACTGTTTCAGCCCTTCCAGCTATTGCCGCATTGCTCTCACTTCTGCCACCTCCAAAGTCTTGAAGACTTTTCTTATCTCGCACTTTCTTAGTATCCCATGTCTTCTCTCTGATCACCAATACGTTTTTCATAGTACAAGCTCGACTGTTGATCTCCGGTGTCACATAAATATTATTTTTGTCGAATCCTTTTTTATTTGTTACACGGAATTAAGAGGACGTCTTTGATTTCTAACTTTCTTTCCTTCAGCTGTTTCGCGTCTCTGTTTACTGACTATATCTTCCTTTCAAGTAGGTCCATTGCAGAGATCTCTGATGGAGCGACGTTTCATTTTATAAACTGTGTTGTCCCTCAGGGTTTTATCTTATGACCTCCTCTCTTCTTCTTTCTATAAAAGATCATCTATCTTCAAGTCCTGACACTTCACTCGTACACTGATGATTCCACTCAACGTTCCTCAGCTCACTTTCCCTTCCTATCTCTAATGCTCGATCTCTCTCATTCTGAACACATCTCATATTCGGAACTGTGCAGCATCTTGCAATAGGGAAGCAGTAACCTGGTTACATTTAATAGTGCTGTGAATGAGCTTTCTATCTCTCCTCTTCAGATTCTGAACACCACAACTCAACCCTCTCAAACTTGAAAATAATGAGTTAACCAAGTCCTCCACTCTTTCCTGAAACCCGAGTCTGTGTGAAAAAAGAAAAATCAGCTTTCCGAAATCAGGGATGTTGTATACGTGTCTTAATTTTTATTGCGAGCATTATGGAGCACTGCCCCCATGGCTTGGGTGACACACTCCCTCCACTTCTCTACTAGTCCGAGGAGGTTTATAAGC